>NW_027176965.1:782980-954625 GCF_023349555.1 Cebidichthys violaceus
AAAGAAGCTGTTTTGCAGTCTGCTCAAATGGCAGCTGATATTTTTGTGTCTCGTTCCAGGCGGCAGCAGGCTGAGCAGGATGTGGCCGGGTGGGTTTTTGTCTTTTAATATCCCCTCAGCTCTGCTCACTAACATCACCGATGCTCAGTAGACGGGGTGCCAATGATGTTCTGTGCGGTTTCAATCACCCGTCCTGTGCCGTGCACGTCCCGCGCCAGTTTGTAATGATTGGCGCTCAGTAGTCACCATGTGTCCTTCCCCCGATTCGACACGCCACCGTCACGTGATCCTGTTCCCCGGAAGAAAACAAACGGCATCGTCCTTCGACTACCGGTGGTTATCTTCAACATGGGCAACGGAGTACGGGCGTTGCTGACCTTGGTGTCTAAGCCGGCAGCTTGCTGCGCAGATAAATTCTGCATTTTATAACGCTGCCACTGCAGGAGGCGAGCTGTCATTCGAGTGCTTTGCGACACGTGACTGGTTATGTGATGCGAGTATAATCAGGCGCGGTAGTACGGCAGCACCGAGGTCATTTCTGGTCTGGACGGTGTGTGGAACCCTGAGGGTTCAGCTTCGGCATCCTTTACTTGGGTGCGATTTAGCGCCTTACCCTGCATTTGGACCAGCGGCAGCAGCAGTGTCCCATGGAGTAGGCCAGCAGTAGGCAGTAGCCAGCCGACGACAAGTAGAGCACTCTCTCGGCGATGACGAAGCCCACCCTGAAAAAAATGTTACAGGCCGGCAAAAAAGGGACCACCAGCAGCACCAGGCCCAGGGTCAGTGTCCTGGAAGGGAGAGAAAGAGGTCACCGAGCGCTGGAAAAATGTCTGTCACTGTATGTTAAGACATGGAACAAACCCGTCCTAAACAAACTTTCCCCATGAACCACAGTCCGTCTCTGAACCAAGAGAGGATTTTTAAAACTCAATCGAGACGTGGCGGTCACACTGCGGTGGACACAGTACAATTTTCATAATCAAGCGCGGGTCCGGAGAGGCCCAACATGTGCTTCGTCTCGTCTACAGCCAGTTGCGAGATTGGGCTTGTGCTCGCTTACCTCCTTCTCTGGCTGTCCTGCGAGCATAAGGCTTGGCTTATCAAGCCTATCAGGACGCACCAGAGCAGCAGCAGCCACGCCATCCTCCAATCAGTGGCCGACTTAATGAGAGGCACGCAGCCCATGGACCAATCGAAACACAACCACCAGGGACACAGCAGCAGCCAGGCATTCAGAGAGTAGTAGTAATTATAGTTCACTATCTGCCAATCAAAGAGGAGCGGGAGAGAGTGTGGGGGAGAAAGATGAGAGGAGAAAAAGCATTTCAGATTCAGAGTCAAAGTCAATCACAGCGTCTCATGATGAAAAACATTACTTGGGGTCGAGCCCTAATATTAGATGTTTGATTAGACCATTAGAGTCAATTCATTGTTGCACAGATCCCGTTTCTAATGTTTCAAGAGATACTATGATGTGTGTGTGTGTGTGTGTGTGTGTGTGTGTGTGTGTGTGTGTGTGTGTGTGTGTATATATGTTGCATCTCACGTCAAATAACTTCCACAAAAAAAAAAAAAAACAGTAAATAATTCGTACTCACTCTCAGAAATATATTTTCTGCAAAAGAGGCAGGGTTGTCTACTTCGGTGAATGCCGGCGGTCCAGTTCCCATGATCCTCCAGCGTGCATAGAGCATCGAGAGTCCCCCGAGACCCATGAGAGCCAACCGCGTGGGGAGTCCAGTTCGCAATATCGCACTCACCTGTCAGAAAGATGTCACCAAAAAAACCCCAACATAATCAATGTTTGTTAGCTACTTGCGAGCGCCGTTTGATGCTTACAATGAAGCAAAGATACATAGATAATGTATGTGACATTAATCATACGAGGGAGTGCATAATTAATGACAGAAGGGGGGGGGGGGGGGGGGGGGGGTATAAGAACTGTAACTCACATCGAGTGGATTCTTCCTCAGGAGCAGCCTCTGGCTGAGTTCATACACATTAACATTACAGATCAGGAGGACATCAAAGGCTGCGTTCACACCCTGAAGGAAAATGCACAGAGGAATGGCATTTAAAATGTATATAGGTCAGCAACTAAATGGATCCTTGGCTCCTGTCACACATTAGGAGGACCATGACACTTTGAGGTTTTATTCCCGACGTGAGAACAACAAAAAAAGAAAGAGATCACGTTAATTGGCGTGTCTTCATAAAATGTTAACATGTGAGCATTTATGGCGTGTGAGGTCTCGCTTTTGACATTGTTTTCTTACTGGATGTGATGAAAGCGCCACGACAACAAAAGACTTCTTACCAGGACTGTGATGCCTTGTTCTTTGCAGAGCATCGCGGCGGCACACAGCAAGAGGCTGACCACAACCCACCGGACAGAAAACCTGTCATCTCTGTCACTCCCTGGGAAACACCAAGCAGAGACCGAGCCGGGTAAAAAAAAAAAGAAGAAATAACTAAGAAATAACAAGCGGCTCCAGAGGGTTTGATGCTGCCACTATATACGCCACAGTGCTGCGTTACAGTTGCACAGAAACAAAAGGTACCTACCTCTGTTGAAAGCTTTGCAGTAGGTGAGGAAAGAGAGCTGGAAGAACAGAGCGCACAACAGATCTGCTCGACCCACTACGCCGGCCACCTTGTTGAGATGGAGGAGGATGAAGACAGAATGAAACATGTGACACGACGGGCAGGAAGACAACAAGTTCCCTGAAGAAACGGCATCATCGCACGCTTCCCTTCACGCGTCAGTCTCTCTGGATGCTTATTAAGATTTAAAAAACAAATATAGAAGTAAGAAAACATTTTCTAGAAGTGGTTTTGTAAACAATTCTTTTCTTCTTCTTCTTTTTTTTTTTATCTGATTCATATACAAATAGACTTAAAAACAAACACAACCTCCATTCAAAGACAAAGCACAAATAAATGAATACAAAGTAAAAAGAGAACGCCTACAAAGACTAGACGAGAGGTAAATGTAACTGTTTCAGCGTATAATCATGAAAAAGGAGGATACAGTACAGCTCAGAATATCAAAACTGGGTATCGCAGTACAGAGTTAAGCTAACCAAAGCTAGACTCAAGGTGTCTAATAAGTTGAGGTAGTCTCACATATCTTCCTGAAAACCATGCGGTTTACATCTAGAATCAATCCAGCAGCCTCTTAGCTACTAACAAACCAAACATACGGGTCTGTCGTACAGTATACATATATATATATATATATATATATATATATATATATATATATATATATATATATATATATACATATATATATATATACATATATATAGTATATATAGTATATATATATAGATGTATTCCCTCTTTTCAACAGAGTAGTTATATACGGGACTATAAAGGAAAACTATAAGTTAGAGTTACTTAAATGATCCCACAGATTGTACATTTTGTTTTATATCAAATGCAGCGTTATGTTATTGTATTAATCTTTAGTGCACACAGTTCTTCTTCCCACTGCATCCAAAAAATTGTTCAAAATTCTTAACAGGACAAAACATCACACTCTCTCATTACCAGCATCGCTGCCTGTGTGTGTGTGTGTGTGTGTGTGTGTGTGTGTGTGTGTGTGTGTGTGTGTGTGTGTGTTGTATACGGTGTGTGAGTACAGCATGGTTGGCATCCTGGGGTTGCCTGCTTTGATACATACAGCGGGTCTACGCCAACAGGCTGCCTGCCCCCCCCCCCCCCCCCCAGGTCTCACCCAGCCCTTGACCTGCATGATTAAAGAGAACGGACAGGGGGAATTGCTGCCTTCCAGCCGGGCTTTGCAGCAAACACACGAACGCCGGCAGGTCAATAAGCATCCCGACGCAGCTAATCATCGGGCCGCGCAGCCGCACGCACCTCGGCCCCGCGCTCCCGGCTGAGACCGGACTTTTGTTCTTGGCATGGAACCACTGCATGTTTAGTATTAAAACCTCTGGACTAGTGTGTCAAGGTGGCGCGTTGTGCTGCTGCAGGGAATCCACGCTGTAAAGAAAAGTCTCTTTGTAGCACAAAATCACAACCGGTGTCTCGAGAGGCTGCATCCTGCCCGTTAACGACCCGGCCCAAGTTCAAAACAAGAACGGGCGCGGGCATAATTAGGGAACTGATCTGGATCGACACATCGGTATCAGCGATGCACATCTTCATCTTCAAGATACGCCTTTATTTTGAAATTCCCATGGCAACCTCTATGGGACACTTCCTTCCTACGATGCCAGTAATACAATTGTCAAATCATATTTTAGTTGTGACTTGATATAAATGTAACGAACGGTGTTAAATGTGCTTTTGATATCAGCAAATATCGATCGCTGTCCAAAGAATCGATATATAATAATATCGTGTCGTGATGAAACTTTTGATTTACACCCCAGAGGAACCGGTGCATATGTAAGGACAATAAGCTGATCCAGATATGTAAATTAAATATATTGCAAAGGCTGCTTCTGCTCGTACGCTAGAGTCGAATGAAAAATGTCAGTCATTTGTTTTGTCTTCATTGTTCAGATGAACTTTGGTCTTAAAACTGCAAAATGCAATATTCACAACTTCAAATGCGTTCACATAATAGGGAACATCTATCAAGGTTCAACAGATGCACACTCGTATTACAGAGTCATATTGGACAATGTGAAGTCTTGTCACACTGAACCACATAAAGAGAAAGGATTACTACCCAAAACTACCCAAGTTCTGTCTTCCACCTGAGGTTCCTTCAGCTTAAGACAAAGTTAGATTTAAGGCTTTACAATAACAGGACTGACCGTCTGTCTGCAGGGCTGACTTGGCAGTTTTGCGTTTCTCACTCTGCATGTGAGATTCCACCACTTTGATTCCCATCGCGCCGACTTTGAAGGCACTTCCTGCACAAAATGCGCCGCCGCGCCTTTCACACAACGCCCGGCTACCGCCGTAACCGTCTCGGTTTGAATAGTCAATTTAAAATCAGTCGTTAAAATGAGCACTTTCATGTCCTTGGCTAGCTAGCAGACAGTGCGTCTGCTCTGAACATCAACCAGTGCTGTTGGTTCCTGATCTGCATCAGGCAGTTTGTAAATGATTATTTTTTAAAGGTTTTAAATTGCAATGTCAGAAAGAAACAGATGAATTAAGTCCTAATTTGCTTTTTAAGACTTTTAAAATATTGATTTCATAATAATGAAGGTCTTATTTGTTTTTGAATAATTTGAATGGGAACCCTGTCCACCATACACACTGAGCTTTTTATCAGCCCGAACAATTACAGCTGTGAAACTAATGATCCGATGCACTGTGTTCAAAAACAAGGTTTTGCCTCCCGACAACAGAAAACAAACCGTGAATGTGAATCAGCCTGCGCCACACAAATAACTCTACTTGTAGCTCTACGTATGGTTTAGTGTCATTCTCTACTGACAGCATTGCATCTGCTGTTACTGTCGCATCCTGTTGCTGTTGTGTGGAGCCGAGCATGAGGAAAATAAAACACTCCACTTACACTTTCTGTGTGGACCGGGTGGGCGGCGAAGAGGAGGGCGGCGAGCAGAGAGGTCTTGGGCGCGTGGTTCAGTATCCTGCCCTTCTCGTCATGCGACAGACCACCAATCAGAATAGCAAACACGTCAATCATGAGCGCAGATATGACGGCGTGGAGCACGATGTTCAGCACGTGGAAGCCGACGGGGTGCAGGCCGCCCGCCAAGAGGTAGTTCAGCCTGCAACAGCAAGGGGGGGGGGGTTGTATAAAGCAAATAAAGTAGTCCACGGCTCTGAGACATGAGTTAACAGTTAACTACAATCCCTCCACGCCATTGGTGAGGTTGGTTTTATGGCGTTTTGCTGGTTACACTCGTCGTCTTTTTGCTTCACAGAAGTACGATTTGTTTTTACGTCCCCTGGCGTTTCGGAGGATAATGCAACACAGAGCGCGTTGAGCGTAAACATCTTTGTTTCGCGCTCCGATCTCGCTCTCTCTACGCCGCCGAGCGCGAGTTCAAACAAAGCTTCAGCGTGCGTGATTAAAGGCCGCACGTCGTTGAGAAGACCGCACTGAGCTCCAGCGGTAGGAGCAACAGGAGGCACCGTGCCACGGCACCAAGCGGCACTAGACTCAGAGCGGCTCAGCGGTCGACAAAGACACATTTTCTTTGACGCCTCTGTGCAGCTCTAGGGTTCTGTCTCGTACCTACACACGGAGGACGAGGAGGGCTGCAGCACGGTCTCTTGATCATAACAAGAACTCCAACTGACTCGTGGGAAAATTGTGTTTTTATGGAAAGATCTAGGAGGCTCATGATACACGTTGTTATGCACGATTCCTTTGTTTTCCTGAGTCGCTACAACCGAGGTGGAGAGTGCAAAGTTAGCACGACCCACAGAGCCACATCTACGGGACACACACCAGTGTTAAATGAACCGCAATATCCCTTTAACACAACACGCCCTCATGGTTGAAGTGTTGACAGTATGTTGTAGTGTCCTGTTGAACAGCGTTTAACGCCCGCCAGACGATCGGTATAATTGTTTGTAACTATTGTTTTAACATCTGAGTTCGAGCTCAGTCTGCAGATACATTACCGAAATGTAAGGACAGTGAGAGGTCGGTAGGATTTGTGACTAGAGTTGCTGCTCAGGTTGCTTCCCCAGAAGTCATTGCTCCAGATGTTGTTCAGAGGCGTTGCTGGTTTCAAGTCCTGGAAACAGAAACACAACATTTAGACCGATAAGGTGCAGGACGCCGTCACTCTGTTGATGCTGCAGAAGCAATGACATAAAACGGCTTCTTTTCTTTTTAGAAACATACCTTGTTGTTGACAATTGCTTCAGAATCATCAAACACAAACTCCCCGTCGTAACTGTTCATGAAGCACAGGAGGGCCACCAGGGTGACGGTGACCTTGGCCTGGACTGGAGCGAGCTTTGGAAGGGGTATCTGGTGATCCCAATACACTTCAGATAACGCCATGATGCACCGGCGGCTCTTTGGTCATTCTGTGTCATCATCTAGTCCCTGAGGGGAAGAGACCGGGAGCAGGCAGACAGCGTCAAGCTGTGTCCGCTGCTACACGCATATGAAAGCATATACACACACATACACAATGATAGGGAAGCGCGGTCTTTATACACTGGGTGGATTCATACCTCATCTTGTGGGAGACGTATCGTGAGAGGTCACCGTGTCTTGTGTAACTCCCATGTTAGCTTGTTTGCCAGCTGGCTAACGAGCAAACGTGAACTTTAACTCGCGGAAGGGGCCACCGGTCGGACCCGCGCGCAGGACGTGGAAGAATGGCGTTGCACTTTGTAACAAAGAGGTTATATGATCACGCTGCCGCTGACACACGGAGGGCGACGTTACCTTGGACGTTAGCAGGCTATTAAAGCGTGACTGTAGCATGTCTCGTTAGCGGCTGCTGTTCCCGTTTGAACGGTATGAACATGACAGGCGCGAGGCGGCGCATGTGTCGGCAACACGCGCTATCTTAATTTTAAATATTTTGCCAAACATTGTGAAGATGTTTCAGTCACACAACGTTACCCGGCGAGGTGCTGACGGAGAGCTCGCGGCTGTAAACAAATACACACGGTCGGCTACAACACTTCCGGTATAGCGTAGCGGTCACGTGATTATTTTCAGCCAATAGATGAAATCGGGATGAAAAGATCTTTTTCTGTTTTTTTCCCTCTTCTTCCTCTTCTTCTTCTTCTTCTTCTTCTTCTTCTTCTTCTTCTTCTTCTTGTGCCAACTTGTACAGGTTAAACTGAGAAACACATGCAATTCAGTCTGTCATTGTTCAGTTAATGAAACGAAATACAAGCTGAAAAGCTCGTCAACCCCTTCCTTCAGGTCTCCAGGGTGACCTGGAGCGGATTAAACTCATTCCACAGACTGTATAGCAACAGGTTACAAGATCAAACAGCTTAGAAAGTCTGTTTTTATACCTGATTTAAATCTGCTCACTCTGATGACTCTGTATAGTTTCAGAGAAGTTTTGGCGGATCCTGTCTTTCACTGCAGACCTGGGCATTGACCATTGGGGACGTCAATGGGAAGTTTGTTGCACAAAATCACAACCAGTACAATGTCTCGAACCTGCCTGTTAAACAGCTGCATTGCTTATTCTGAAGGCGACTTTAACTTTTACGTTTGTACATTGGTGAATGTGTGCGAGCAGCAGAGTCACTGCAATGTGTTGGTGATGCAGAGCGGACACTTACATCTGAGGCTTCGCTAGCTAAGCTGCTAAAGCAACACGCTCAGAAGATGTTGGTTTCTCTCTGGATCTATACCTACATGTGTGAGCGAACATTCTCCGTGATGAAGTTTAACAAATCCAGATCCACTGAGGATCCGCTGTCAGCTGTCCTTCACATCTCACCTCACACATTCAACCTGAGTTCAGTGCAGTGTTCACTGAACTGAAAAACAGAAGATTAGGTAATTGAACTACAAACAATTGTAATAAAAGTACTAATTTATCAGAAACATGATCCCTGTCAGTGTTTTACTATTATACAGTATATGGATATAACATATGTATATTAGTTTGGATCATTATTCCTGCTGCAGATGTGGTTGAGCTCATTTTAACACCTTTATACTCTGTTGTTCAGTGTGGGTAGTTAGGAAGGGTTTTAAAAATGATAATGTGCAAAGTAACTAGTAACTAAAGCTGCCAGACAAATGTAGTGGAGTAAAAAGTACAATATTTCCCTCTGAGATGTAGTGGAGTAGAAGTACACAGTTGATTAAAATGGAAATACTCAAGTAAAGTACCTTGAATTTGTACATAAGTACAGTACTTAAGCAAATATACTTAGTTACATTCCACCACTGATCACATTTACTCTCACCACTCACAGCTTATCAGAACCATACAATTTACTCTTTATAAAGAGGTGGAATAATATAGAGCAGGATCCAGTTCAGTAAAGCTTCAATCATGTAGTTTTTGCAACACTTTGCTTAAACATCCTCCCTTCTCCCTCTCTCCGTCTCTCTGGTGATCTAGGCTCCTCACAGCTGCCTCTGACATGATGTTCTTATCCTGTCATTGATCCTCTGTCCTTGTTTCACTTTTGTAGAACTGCTGATGAATCAGATCAGAGATCAGTGCAAAATACTGTCAATAAAGCTGGCTCAATATGTGTGAATACACACACACACACACACACACACACACACACACACACAGACACACAATCGTTGCTTGAGTGCTGCATTCTGGTTTTACATGAAACAAAGTTGATTTATATTGTGCTCGTCTCATTTAATTTGTTCTCTGTCATCAAACCACCTTAAATATGAGGAACTAGATTTCAGAGTGATATGGAGGTGTGTTACCATAACAGCCGGATTTTGTTTTGTTCATGCTTCTTCGCTTTTTGAAGTATCGTGATGTATTTTAAAAGCTGGCCAGAGCAGAGGGATAACTTTTAAACTCAATCTCAGTTTTATAATAATCCCTTAAATAAGGAAACTGTGGAGCAAGTGTTCCCCTTTACCGTCAGGGTATTCAGAGCCTTGGCGTCCATTCACCGTCTTTTATTTTGACCCCGGCGTGGCCTGTCTGGTCGGGTCACGCGCCGCGCCTTTTGCCAGTGCATTGGAATAACAGCGCAGTGCATCCTCAATCTGGTAATCTGTTGTCTGTCACAAGATATTTCAGCAGAGAGAAGTGTTAATAGAAAGATGATTGTCTGTAAGAATTAGAGGTGCTGAGGTTGCGGGGAGGCCCATGGCAGGCTTCGGGATTTTGTGCTCCACTTCACCTGTCATTGCTTAGGGAAGACGAGGAATCTCCCTAATGGCCAGAGCCGGGGGCCCAGGGCGACGAGAGGGCGCATGGGGGGGGAATGGGTCTCAGGGTTGGTTAGAGAAACAGACACTTATTCGGCAAGAAAGCACACATAATTAAAGGCCGCGCTTTAAAAACATCACCCTTTGGTCTCTGCACAGTCGAATGCAATTGTTTTGGGTGCTACCAGTTTGGTGAAGCTTTCGAGGTTTCCAGATTGGCGCCCGCTGGTTCTCTTCTAAAAATGGGTTCAGAGCGCTCACATCATTTACTCAGCTTCTGCACATGGCCTTGATATTACAAGCTTTTCGGCAGAATTGTTCCCATCTCTCCGGGAACATGGAGACTTCGGCAGAAGCATTTAGTACCCTCCGAAATTGCCTAATTACCACCCCATGCAAAATGCATGAAGTATGGATTTCATCTCCTGGTTCTTCACCCATGTCAGTCGGTCGGTATTCACGCTATTAGCATCACTTCCAGTGGGCTGGCCAGGGCGGGGCGGTGGGGATAATGAGGGAGGAAGTCCCAGTATACACCATTGGAGGATCCAGTGGCCCAAATGTAGGGAGACAAGGCTGCCATCTCCGACCCCGTCAGGGAGGGTCCACCGTTTCTGTGATCGCGCAGAAGGTGACAGACATTGATTGTGTGCAGTCTGACATAGAATCACAGCAGAAAGGAAAGGTCAGGGTCAAATGGCGTGAAAGTGAAGAAATGGCTGGGCATCACGCAACGTCCCGAGATGAACGACGCAGGCTGCATGTGTTTTTCATCATTAGCGGTTAATCGCAGTCGGAACAGTTTGCTCTCCTCTGATCTCAGCGGGAGACGCGCGGTGATATTCTCCAAAGCCTTGTTTATTAAAGAAAATATCTGCTAATGAAGAGCAAAGTTTATATTTGTTAAACATGCTTTGTGGTGAAAGATTTTACATGTTTTAAAGATTACAGATCTGGCAAAAATAGATGTGCTAGAACAACTTTTGCACCCGGGACAAAGACAATCTCCTGGGCTAACGCGTGTTTATCCCCTTCAGACCTGGAACATGAAATATTTATGGCTTTTCAGCCGATGGAGATGCATTGTTTGGAAATTTGACTTCTGCCTCGAGTCAAACTCAAAGAGTGAGAAACTTTAAGTTATGCATTTGTTTACATGCAAACTTGGCTCTCCGGAACTGTGATATTAACATAGTTACAATATCTGTTACTTTGGAGATGTTCAACGTTAAAAACACAGGATGTTTGGACCATTGTAGTCCATCCATCTGGTCAGGAGTAACAATATTATTCTCATGGTTTATGAGGTAAGGGCAATCATTTAAATCATGCAACATACTCTTTCATTTTAGATATAACCACATTCATATTCAAAGTAAGCAAGTCAATTCCATCATATTTGAATGTATTACAGCTGCAGAGATTCTTGGGCCTGCAATAAACATAGAACTTCCATTGGGTAGACCTGGTGGACGTAATAGAAACATGATTTGCCATCATTTCTTTTTGCTTGAGAAGGAGCAGAAAGTAAGGTACGGTCTGCTCATGTTAACTGTTGCCTTTTTAACGGAGGCTGTTCACAACCCGCTCTATGCCGTTCCCCGGGTGTAGTGTGTTGGTGAGAGTCACAGACAGTACTCGGGCCCCCGCAGCAGTGAAACTCTGCCACAGCTCTTATCTCCGGCGATCTGGCCAGTGCCCGGACACGCCGCTCTGCTGCTGCGATGGACGAAAAAAAACAGCTGCGACGGCAAAACCGCAAAGTCGATCAAACGCAGTCAGAACACAGGCAGACCCTAAACACAGAGAACAACGATACGGCCAAAAGCAGCAGCTTTCTCTAAGGCCTCCTCCTTTTCTTTGAACGTTGGCAATGGTGGTGCATATTTGCGATGCGCATGAGTCAGTTAAAGGCCGGTTAAAGAAGGTACAACTGTTCCACACTCCGCTTCCTAAAACCTTAGTTGTCTCTTCTTTTTTTCTTCTAGAAACAAGAACCGTTCCTTTCCTCATTGTCTACAACTCCCCCCCCCCCCCCCCCATTGAAGTCACTGGACTCCAAAGCGTTCTTGGAAAACGTTCCTATTTTCGTCTGGGTGACAGAGGCGGCACCGACATCTACAACAAAGGTGAGTGAGATATAATTGACTGTAAACCAGGTACTGAGTCGTCGCTTGTCACGCGGCCCGTCTTTAAAAAGACGCTTCTTCACTCGTTATTTTGGTTAAATCTGAAAGCCTCACCTTTTCTGATCAAAAGTTTCCTAATATCACAACCCCCCCCCCTCAAACTTATCCTTAAAGACAGTATTGTGTCGTTACACGTGTTTCATCTCCTCTAAAGTTCTTGTAAGCGAACTATTGATGCGGCGGAGCTGAACCGTCTCCTTTTGAAATGTTCACCTCGGAGGGCGCCGAATCCAAATCTCTCCGCGCGATTGAGCTGAGCCGCGGGGACTTCGGGTGGAAAATCAAACGCTGTTTCAAGCACTTCCAAGCTCTTCATCGGGAGCTGCCGATGTTCAAGGCTCCTCCAAAGCTTCCCCCTGCCAACCCGCATGTAAGAACTGCTAATTCGCTCACCTTTTCGTCGTCTCGCTTTTACACAAGCAGCGCTCGTGCGGCCTCACGCGAGACGTAGACACAGATTCGCGAGTTGAACTTCGAGATGTTTTTCGCCAAGAAACCTATTTATGCCCCGTCCTTCCTCTCTTGTATCCCTGAGTGTTCATCTCTCAGCTGAGGGTTCTCGGTTTCTCTTCAGCTCACTCTCATTTCCTTCTGTTCAGCAGCTCGGAAAAAATACAGCATGTTCTGGCAGACGGCGGAAATTCATTTATATAACAAGCCCACTGAAGGATTTGAGGCAAAACCTTCTAGCCGAATGAGAGCTTGCAGAGTCTGGTTACGCATACATTGGGATATTGGGATTTAGCGAGAATTCTGTACTAAATAAAGAAATTGCCATTGAATTCTGTAAGCACCACGAAGTTTAGTGATGCAACTTTTCAACCTTTAGAAAAACAGCTTTTATCTGACACGTGTATGATCCCATTAGGTCTGAAGATATCAAGCTATAGACATAATAGAATCGCATCCCCGATTCAAACCTTCTCGCACAGTAATAATGTTAATGCTGTGATTCCGGCTCTGTGGAGACACGGTCATTAGGCTATGTATGCACTCTGCAGCTGAGAGGAACACAGCTGGACTCCGTCTGACGGATGCAGCCTGGAGGACAACCCCTAGAAACATCCTCAAGAAGCGGCCGTAACCCAAGCGACCACCGGTGCGGCCACTTGCAGTCAAAGCCTCGTCTCGTATAAAGAGTGACATCAATGCAGTCGACTCCGCTGAAGGTGATCCATCCGCGCCTTTAATTAGGCGCGAGGAGCTAACAGTAATTTCCTCCTCGTTCGGAGCTCCGCGGCCCGCATGAGGAGAGTCCCTTCACAGAGGAGGGTGATGGAGAATACCTTGCATTAATGAGGGGAATCACAGCAGGCAGGAGCAAAGAAACTATCACTTAAAGAGCCAAGATGGCCGCTAATATCCATTGCCTAAAGAAGAAGAAAGAAAGAAAGAGAGAAAAAAAGAGAAAAAGCGATGAGATGACACATTATAATAATGATGCGTAAGTGCAAAGTAAGCATTTTTACAGGTAAAACAAAGTAAATTTGTTCTTAAAGAATATGTGCGAGATAGTGGAAGTGAAGTATTACATTCTGCTGGAAAGCTTTGCGGCTTCATTAAGCTGCCAATGTGTCACGGTCAACTTCATTCCTTTCAAAGGCTGTAGACAGGAAATAAAAATCAGGTCGTTTGCAGTTTCTTTTATTCTAAACTGTTTCCTTTCAGAGAGGAAAAGAAGATGCATCTTTATGTATTTCATGAGGTCTCTGCGGTGTGTGAGTTCTGCCGTCAGTCAGACTTCCTTTGTAAGAAATGGGAGCGTAACTTTAGCTTATTTCATTGCGCTGTATGCCGAGGACGACATCATACCAAATGTATTATTTGAATTAAAGTTTATAAAATTGTAGGATGGCTCATTTGAGTCTCAATTTAAATACTTGTTTAAACTATGCAACTGAGACGTGTTTTCTGCCTGCATGCGTGTTTGTTGGCTTATGAAGTCAAAGGGTTAATCTTGACTCAACGTGGGGAACAAATGCAATCCCAGAGTGGTAATCCTGCGGCGTGTGGTACCTTCGGCCTAAAAGATAAGAGAAGAAATGACTGCACATGTGGCAGCATTAGTCTACATCTGGGTTGAAACACATTCAGCACTCACACACGCTGAATTCCACCATTGTGTCGAGCGTGGTTCTGGCGCACTTTGTAGATGGCTGGTGGGGAAAGGACTCTTTTGTTCTCTACATGAGGCCGGAGGACAACCAGGTGGGGATGGTGATCCTCTGTGATAAGGGCCCCCCCCCCCCCCCTCCTTCATATCAGGATGAGCACCCAGGAGCCCGGGCGTCCATCACGGAGTCACCGTCGAGAACCTCCGCGGGCCGGCATCTCTTCTTATCGTATATATTTACATTTTGCTGTGATGGCATAGCTACGCATTTGTGCTGACTGCACTCCTGCACAGATTACTTGTGCGCCTTGTTCTCTATCTCTGCATACATGCCACAAATGTCACATCCGTATTGTTCGGGGACAACACACGCTGTCTCCATCAGGCTCTGCCGAGAAACACGAGCCGGACTTGAAACAGAACGCGTGCAGGAGTAATGAAACCCGCGTAGAGACTACAGCATGCATGGCTGTTCTTCTGTCTTTTGTCTCTCAGCCTTTGATGGGAGACGGAGGATATATGAACCGCCCACCTCTACAGTCAGAATTGTGTTTGTGGCTTGCGGGTTTGTTAATCCTGTGCGCTACTTTAATGCCATGGGATCAGGAACCATAGGTTGTCAGAACCTCGTGGTATGGACCAGTTTTCCACGGTGGAAAATGTCTACAATGTGGAAAATTGTGTCCTAACAGGTTGTGAATGTGAATAAAACGTATTTGTCTTGATACTAAAAACCTTTAATAAGTGCCACACTTGCTAAACTACCTGCAGTGGTCGACACGCAGACGGAGGTTAAGTCCTGTCCAGTTCCATCAGCTTTACCCCCGCGCCTCCACAGGTGTCTCCGGCGTGTGTTGTCCCCGCCTGCCTCCCGGAGTGACGGAGCCATCGTAACGCATCACGGCTCAGAGTGGGAGAGTGGCAGCAGTCCATCCAGCCCACTGTACGAGCGTGGGGCCCCCAGGACACGGAGACGGGGACGGACCTCGGATCAGTCGCCGGATGCCCGCGATGATTCTTTTAGGGGACGGCAGAACACTTTGTCAGCATGCGACTCCCCGCAGGGTTCTTTCTTACAGGGGTCAGGATTCGGACCAGAAGAATGGTTGGATGAATGGCCGAAGGGGGGGGGGGGGGGCAGTAAAAGAGAAGGGACGTGTGAGAGTGAGACCTGCCAGCGGTTAGGTTTGATTTGTCCTGTACCGCGGTCCCTGCTGTTGCCCTCTCCATGGTTTTGCTCACAAAAGTGTTTTCGCCAAAAACCCTCTCGTCGCCATGGCACCCCAGGCCCCGGCATGATTGACACCTTGTCACATTATCTTATGACAGCGCTGGGGGAGAGAGAGAGAGAGAGAGAGAGAGAGAGAGAGAGAGAGAGAGAGAGAGAGAGAGAGAGAGAGTGCTGAGGAGTGATACTGAAGTGGCTGGGGACTCGCACCACAGTTAGACACACACACACACACACACACACACACACACACACACACACACACACGGTCACACATACGCATATATACAGTAAACACACCCTAAGGAGCTCCAGCACACTTTAGCTTGGTATTGGAAGTGCATCTCAATGGATGTGTGTGTGTGTGTGTGTGTGTGTGTGTGTGCATAATCATGCTCTAGAGGCATAATTCACCAAACACTGGGGAAGGTTGATAGAGGGACGCAGATGTTTTGCACATTGTGTACATCGGGCTGCACAGACATGCTATTTCAGGCAGCGGGGTGTATGGTACAGTCCGCCGATTCCTTTGTGAGATGAACATCAGTTTCTATTGCTGGAGATAGCCCCAGGCTGTTATTTATGTCAGTCTATACCCAAGAGAGGCTTCATTACAGCGACGCAACGTCTCAGGCATACGTACCGAGTAGCTGCAAATCAGCAAAGACGACTAAAAATAGATGAAAGTCAAGCAAAGAGAGTTGATCTCAACTTTGTTCTCAAGCTAATATGATGTGAGGCTCAGAAAAGGCAGTTGAATCAGTAACATGCTTCCATTGAACAGCTCACCGCTTCAGAAGGCACGCTCCAAACCAGGTGCTAAGTTATGTGCATTAAACAGTCCTATATGTGATATTCAGAGCAGGAATATAGCAGCAAGCAACTGTTAGCTGAGCACAGAATGAAGTCACTCTGTGTTGAAATCCAAGCTTGTCTGATAGCCGGGCAGGTCGCATGGACCTTGTGTGTGTGCCCCGCTTGCTAAGCTAATGGCCACCCTTCAGCACTGCTCTCAGCTGATAGCGTCTGGTAGCTCTGCCAGCACTGCTCCCGTCGTTAGCACTGTTTGCGTCGTTAGCACTGTTAGCTGCTAGCCGGCGGCTCAGCCGTCGCCGTGTTGACAGCCGAGTGGAGGTCGCTAGGTATGCTCCGAATTCTATATTGAGCTCTTTTAATGCTAATTCTGTTGGATGGTCGTACTAATAATAGGAATGTAACGGTTAGTATTAATTATGCCTTTAATAGTAAGGTACTAAGCCACCTGGGCCACATGTGCTCTACATCACTGTTGCTCCATTTCCACGTATATGTTTTAGGACTTCAGCTGCATGCTGATGGCAGAAAACCTAGTTTTGGTTACAAACCAAGAAGTCTTTGCTCATGAAGAGCTACTTTCCAATAGGAACCCAGGTTAGTGTTTGCGTTGCAAAGTATCAGTGTTAGGGACTTATGATGCAAATGTTTGAATGTAATTCAAGACAAAGTCTCGCAAACCAAGTAATATGAAAACAAACAAGTCCCGAGAGACTAGTCTGACAAGAGAGACGGAGCAAGTGAGACACAACTTAAAGGGACAGTTCACCCCGCAATCATAAATACAATACTATCAGTTCCTGGAACTTCTCCACACAGCCTCAACCCTCAGGCCCAAACTCTGCTGTCCAGGCCATCACGTGCCAATGTCCTGCTCAGTTGTGCTTCTCTTCACTTTCAACAGACAACTTTTGGAAGTATATCTGAACATCTGCCACACGGTTTTCATAAACTGACTGATTTTAACACTTATTTACCATGAAACCTCACAGTGTGACTCTACGCCCAAAATACGACGCGTTACAGGACTTCGGTCTTCGGTCGAGGACAGGTCGGTGTTCTCAGGTCACTAAGTGGAACGGACAGTGGTCACCCTCTCTGTAAATGGGACTCGCGGGGAGCCGTCTCCAGCAGTGGGCCACCGATGTTTGTCCACATGGGTGTGACCCCCTTTTCCGAGGGCCGGGTCAGGGCAGGCGTGGCAGTAACAGCTGGGTGAGGATGACGAGTGTCAGACCACGGCACACGTCAAAGCCCCGGGAAAGCATCTGACAGCTGGACGACACTGAGCTGGAAGAATTGTTGAGTTCATGTTTGTCAGTGAAACGCATTTTTCATGAACCATAATTTAAATTGTATGTAATGTATCATATTATTTCATTCGGACCCACCACCTGTAAGCTACACCAGTCATTGGACCCCCCCCCCCCCCCCCATCAATTATTTGACAGATGTATTGAGCAGAGTCAGGCCAATATGAAGTCCTCATTAGCATCTGAGGCCCACTCTAAGGGTGGATATTCATCCACCTCCACCTCTCACACTGAGGCTAATCCCCCCCCCCTCAACACCCCCTATTGCCAGTCTCTCCATTCCCTACCCCTCCCTCGCTCCCCTTCTTCCCCCCTCTGGAGGCCTGCATTAAACATAAAGACTCTGCATGGATGAGTGAGTCAACAAATTACCACAGCCAATAAATGGAGAGAAATGATCCTCCTCTCTATATGCCACCAGTCTCTCATTTCCCCTTTCCTTCCCCTTGTCTTCTCTGTACTGTCCCCCCCCCCCCCCCCCCCCCCCCCCCCCCCCACCCACCCACCCACCCACCACTACCTTACTGACCTCCATTAGGGTTATTGTCCCGGGCTTTTAAATAAACATGATCTTAGCCGGAGCTTCTCCTTATTGCATTCAGTTAGAGCGTCCCGTCCCTCACGCCTGACTGGCTGCGTCCATCAGCTCAGGGGAGCCCGACTTGCTGCAAAAAGCCCAGCAAATGCACGCAAAGCCGCCGCAGCTGTTGGTCTAACCTTTGAGTGTCTCCTAAGGAGCACGGTGATATTTACACTTAATAAAATTATGCCTACCAGGAGAATATGCCGCTGACATTTGCCATTTGTCAAGTTGAGGTGGCAGCGATGCTCTGCGAGTCATTAGTGTTCAGGGTACAGTCGAGAGTTCCTCAGCCTGCACACGGAAGCAATCTCTGTAAAGATCATATGGAACTGCCACACTGCATGAATGAGTCTTTTCGCCCGTATACCTGCATAACACTAATTCTTCTTTTCTTCTGTCGCACAGCGTGAAGCCAATCTCTCCTTCGTTCTGACGCGGCGTTGCATTTACAGCAGCAGTAAGTGTCAAACAGCCCTTGAGCTGAAAGGTGGTGGTTTTGTCTTCTGTGGAGAGTCTCTCTGAGATCTGGCCTCGAGTCGAAAACGAGGTTGCAGTTACAGATATAGACGAAAAGTGAACGGCCGGCGATGGCTGTGTACTGCTCCGGTATGCACCGGTATGCACCGGTACGGGTAGTAGAAGTTAGGGAATAAGGGAAGGAACTTAAAGAGACAGTTCACCTCAACATCTTACTCATAGTATTTATCAATCTAGTTTTGGAAACACCAGCCATAGAGACGTCTGCCGTCTCTTCAATGTAATGGGACTACATGCACTCAGCTTGTGATGCTCAAAATGCATTTCTTTCTCTTTCCAGAAATCATGATCCACGTAATAGAAATGATTCACAGACCTTGTGGTGAACAGTTTCATGTCTTTATGGTTGACAGAAAATAGTTCCTGTGAAACTGCTCTTACACAAGGTCAGTGTCATCTGGTCACATGGAGAGAGAGAGAGAGAGAGAGAGAGAGAGAGAGAGAGACAGACGTATACTTTATTTATCTCCAGGGGGAAATCTGTTTGTAGCAGCAGCAAAATAAAAATATTAAGTACAGAAAATGCACAATTTATACAATACCATAAAATAACAGGGCAGAACCTATTAAATTTAAAGAAAATAAAGTAATACAAAAATGCACACTATATACAGTAAAATAAAATGGTATTAAATGAACTAGGTAAGAAAATATAAGGAATATTGGAGAGGAGGCAGACGTCTCTACGGCCGCTAGTTCAAAAGTAGTCAACTCACACCAAAACAATCTAGCCTGAGCATTAACTGTCCCCCAAAGCAATAAGTAGTTTATTGTATTATTTTTTTTTTAAATAAATCACATCAGATTTATAAACTGCTACTGCAGCGTTTCTGCTCAGTGTGTCATTCTACACCCTGTAATAAGAGAACAGGCGGTAAAGCGCTTCCTTTTTAAGCGACCTCCTCATCCTCTACCTTCACAACTCGTTACCTTGTTACCTCGTTACCTTGTACCACAGTGAGCGTAAGCGCATCACGTACACACTGTGAATTGGGAAGAATTACGACGTACATTGGGGGATCTTAATCTAAAGCCCAAAGAAAAACGAGGACATTAATGAGGAGCTTAGAATAAAGGGGCCACACTTTCAGCCCATGCAGAGTGATAGATGTTGCAGGTGTCATGCCCTTCCCCCGGTAGAGCCAAAAAGAGGTCATGCTGCACGGGCCCGGTTCCTCCTGAGAAGACAGAAGGACAGAAGACGTCTGCCCGGGATCCTTTCATAACTCATTATGAGGAGGATGAACGTGGCCTAGATCAAACACGCGGCACACGAGAACGTTTGCTTGTCGGGCGTTCAGAGCTCGTTGGCGGCGCTTCGCCACGTTGATCGTAGGTATGTAGGTTGTGTTTTTTGAGCGCATCTTCATTCTAAAATTATATCTGAAGTCGTCATTGATCACAACAACAATGAGATGCAGTGGGAATACATCAGAGATATTACAATGAGCATAAAAGAAGAAGAACAGAAGTAATGTACAGTGCCTATAAACAGTATCCTCCGCGCCGCTCCCCCGAGTTCTATTCCCAAGGAAAAGAAAAGAAGTGTACTCAAGAAGTTCCTGAAAACTTTGTGTTTCTAATACGTGTGAGTGTTTGTCTGCAACATTAAATATTCATGAGTAAATAAGCAACAACCAAAGTTAAAAAACAACATCCTGAGGTATCATTTACTAAGAGTTTAACGCTCAAAAATCCTCACGATCACATTTTGATTCTAAATCCTAATGTGTGTAAAGAAGCCAACTTCCTGTGCTTTAAATCAAAACTCACTCTTTTAAAGTGTGTCAGTATTACTATGAACTACGACGTGATTTAACATCATATTGTAAACTGCTCTTTGTCGTATTGGTTTCAACATTCTGTTGTGGGTGTAAGTGAGCTTGAGCTTTTTGTTTTAAAGAAGCTTTTGTGATTCATAATGCAGCTTTGATGTTTATTGTTTGATATCGTCATGCTTTTTTTCTGACAACCTCCCGTTTAGTTGGTGCTTGCATAAAGTTTCTATCCTCAAACTCCCCCTAATGAATCCTTAGCTATATATATATACATATATATATATATATGTATATATATATAGATATACCCATACTGCTTTATTCAAAAAACACTCAAAATGGAAATATCACAACAAAAAAGTATTCTTAAAATTAAATTAAGATAATGTGGAAATAGACTCACGTCGATGCAGCTCAGAAAATCCACCACAGTCTAGGTAATTAATAGGAATCTATAGTTAACATATTTAATTAGAATATACGGAAAACAATAACAAATTTAAATCCACAATATCACCAGTACGAGTCCTGATTCATAACTGCTATCAGATCAGAATGTTAGAATGTATTGTTACATATCAATAGAGTATAACGATATGTAACAATGCATTCTAACAATATATAACAACACATTCTAAAGGTAATTATATTCTAATGGTAGATTCTGAGGATTTATTCTTACAATTCACTCTAACAATAGATTCTAGTGATAGATTCTAACAACAGATTCTAGTGATAGATTCTAACAACAGATTCTAGTGATAGATTCTAACAATAGATTCTAGTGATAGATTCTAACAATAGATTCTAGTGATAGATTCTAACAACAGATTCTAGTGATAGATTCTAACAACAGATTCTAGTGATAGATTCTAACAACAGATTCTAGTGATAGATTCTAACAATAGATTCTAGTGATAGATTCTAACAACAGATTCTAGTGATAGATTCTAACAATAGATTCTAAGGATAGATTCTAACAACAGATTCTAGTGATAGATTCTAACAACAGATTCTAGTGATAGATTCTAACAATAGATTCTAAGGATAGATTCTAACAACAGATTCTAGTGATAGATTCTAACAATAGATTCTAGTGATAGATTCTAACAACAGATTCTAGTGATAGATTCTAACAATAGATTCTAGTGATAGATTCTAACAACAGATTCTAGTGATAGATTCTAACAATAGATTCTAGTGATAGATTCTAACAACAGATTCTAGTGATAGATTCTAACAATAGATTCTAGTGATAGATTCTAACAATAGATTCTAGTGATAGATTCTAACAGATTCTAGTGATAGATTCTAACAATAGATTCTAGTGATAGATTCTAACAACAGATTCTAGTGATAGATTCTAACAACAGATTCTAGTGATAGATTCTAACAATAGATTCTAGTGATAGATTCTAACAATAGATTCTAAGGATAGATTCTAACAACAGATTCTAGTGATAGATTCTAACAACAGATTCTAGTGATAGATTCTAACAACAGATTCTAGTGATAGATTCTAACAATAGATTCTAGTGAGATTCTAACAATAGATTCTAGTGATAGATTCTAACAATAGATTCTAAGGATAGATTCTAACAACAGATTCTAGTGATAGATTCTAACAATAGATTCTAGTGATAGATTCTAACAATAGATTCTAGTGATAGATTCTAACAACAGATTCTAGTGATAGATTCTAACAATAGATTCTAAGGATAGATTCTAACAACAGATTCTAGTGATAGATTCTAACAACAGATTCTAGTGATAGATTCTAACAATAGATTCTAGTGATAGATTCTAACAATAGATTCTAGTGATAGATTCTAACAATAGATTCTAAGGATAGATTCTAACAACAGATTCTAGTGATAGATTCTAACAACAGATTCTAGTGATAGATTCTAACAACAGATTCTAGTGATAGATTCTAACAACAGATTCTAGTGATAGATTCTAACAATAGATTCTAAGGATAGATTCTAACAACAGATTCTAGTGATAGATTCTAACAATAGATTCTAGTGATAGATTCTAACAACAGATTCTAGTGATAGATTCTAACAATAGATTCTAGTGATAGATTCTAACAATAGATTCTAGTGATAGATTCTAACAATAGATTCTAAGGATAGATTCTAACAACAGATTCTAGTGATAGATTCTAACAATAGATTCTAGTGATAGATTCTAACAATAGATTCTAGTGATAGATTCTAACAACAGATTCTAGTGATAGATTCTAACAATAGATTCTAGTGATAGATTCTAACAACAGATTCTAGTGATAGATTCTAACAACAGATTCTAGTGATAGATTCTAACAACAGATTCTAGTGATAGATTCTAACAATAGATTCTAAGGATAGATTCTAACAATAGATTCTAGTGATAGATTCTAACAATAGATTCTAGTGATAGATTCTAACAACAGATTCTAGTGATAGATTCTAACAATAGATTCTAGTGATAGATTCTAACAATAGATTCTAGTGATAGATTCTAACAATAGATTCTAAGGATAGATTCTAACAACAGATTCTAGTGATAGATTCTAACAACAGATTCTAGTGATAGATTCTAACAATAGATTCTAGTGATAGATTCTAACAACAGATTCTAGTGATAGATTCTAACAACAGATTCTAGTGATAGATTCTAACAATAGATTCTAGTGATAGATTCTAACAATAGATTCTAGTGATAGATTCTAACAATAGATTCTAAGGATAGATTCTAACAACAGATTCTAGTGATAGATTCTAACAACAGATTCTAGTGATAGATTCTAACAACAGATTCTAATGATAGATTCTAACAACAGATTCTAGTGATAGATTCTAACAACAGATTCTAGTGATAGATTCTAACAATAGATTCTAAGGATAGATTCTAACAACAGATTCTAGTGATAGATTCTAACAATAGATTCTAGTGATAGATTCTAACAACAGATTCTAGTGATAGATTCTAACAATAGATTCTAGTGATAGATTCTAACAATAGATTCTAGTGATAGATTCTAACAATAGATTCTAAGGATAGATTCTAACAACAGATTCTAGTGATAGATTCTAACAATAGATTCTAGTGATAGATTCTAACAATAGATTCTAGTGATAGATTCTAACAACAGATTCTAGTGATAGATTCTAACAATAGATTCTAGTGATAGATTCTAACAACAGATTCTAGTGATAGATTCTAACAACAGATTCTAGTGATAGATTCTAACAACAGATTCTAGTGATAGATTCTAACAATAGATTCTAAGGATAGATTCTAACAACAGATTCTAGTGATAGATTCTAACAATAGATTCTAGTGATAGATTCTAACAACAGATTCAAGTGATAGATTCTAACAATAGATTCTAGTGATAGATTCTAACAATAGATTCTAGTGATAGATTCTAACAATAGATTCTAAGGATAGATTCTAACAACAGATTCTAGTGATAGATTCTAACAATAGATTCTAGTGATAGATTCTAACAATAGATTCTAGTGATAGATTCTAACAACAGATTCTAGTGATAGATTCTAACAATAGATTCTAGTGATAGATTCTAACAACAGATTCTAGTGATAGATTCTAACAATAGATTCTCGTGATAGATTCTAACAATAGATTCTCGTGATAGAATCTGTTGTTAGATTCTAACGATATATAAAGATATATTGTTACGATGGACTCTAGGGATACACTCAAATGATTCCCATGTGACCTGAGTGTCCACAGTCACCACCACCTTCACTGGATCTTTACTGCTGTAATAAACTAGAGACTAGCAGAGTGAGGAATTTAACTTCAGAAGTATATTAGTACGATTAAAAGCACACCTGAGGAAAGTATAACGTGTACAAATGTCACAAAACATTCACTTATGGAATGTATTATATGTTTACAGTATATTCACTTGTAGAGGATAGTATATGTGTACAATATTAACCATAAAATCATAATCGTTGAATGCATTAGATTAGAAGTATAGTTGCTGAATGTTTAGAGTAGAGTTCCAGAGATCCATCATGACCATATATGGAGTTAAGATGAGTCGGAGTGGATTTTGAAAGTAGACCACTGACTTTCAGGTATAAAAACATTGTTCGGAGAAGAAGTTATTTAGTTCTCGGCGATCCTCTTTTACAGTTAACTGTCGTTTGTCGGGCTGTTGGGGGGGGGGGGGGGGGGGGGTTTGAACTCGGCTTGGCGAATCCTTACTATCGATAGTGTGATTCAGTTTGTAACTGTCTTTTAGCTTCTGTGAATTATTAAATACTTTTTTTATTGTAAACCGGATCCAGCTGAGTTTTTGATGCGACTTCGTTGCTCAAAGGAACGTCAGCGCGAGGGGTCCTCGGCCTCCTGCGGGGAGAGGAGTCCGACCATCAGAGCAGCGTTCATTCAACCGGGCCTGTTAAAAAGAACACGTTGGTACCGCCTCGCTGCTGGAGGCCTCTTGTTTCTGCTGCATGTCTACTACTGCAGACGTTCAGTGAGTGAAACTAAACAACGGAGTCACATTCCTTGCATGTGTAAGTTCACATGCTTGAGTTCACATGCTTGGCCGGTAAAGCTGATTCAGACAGCAGACGATGCTTTACACGCGGACGCTACGCACACATGTTCATCCCCAGCAGCACAGAAGATCCATAAAGTCAAGGTGGAACCCGAGAGAAGCGTTGCCGAGTCAGAATCCGACCAAAACGCGGTCAGATTCTCCCCTTGTGCTGCCGAGTTATGGAGTTGAATAATATCCAGTTCATTGATTTTTGCAGAGCATTATGATGTCACAGTGAAGTTGACCGTTGACCTTTTGGATACACCATGTCATCACTTCATCATCTATCCTATTAGACATTTGTGTGACTTTTTTTTTTTCTCCATAATTAGCATATGAATTCTTGAGTTGACGTCGTTTTGTGAGGGCACAGTGACCTTTGACCGCCAACAAATGAACAGTTCATCCTCGAGTCTAAGCCGGACGTTTGAGGCAGATTTGTGCACAAGGGCGTCCCTGAAATCTCACGAGAACGGACCGGACAGAACGGACGGACACAGAGGCATGAAGGACAAGTCCCCTAAATCTAAACAGGGCCTCCTGCCTACTCTTCTGGAATATCGAGTTATTGTGAATACTTTTCATTTAATATCTTGATTTGTGTATTTCCTGATTCAGCCACTCTGGTATTTGATGTAACATGTAAGCCTAACTTAACACCGACAATTAACAAGAAAATAGACTTTGTTAGATTTTGTCTTTGAGCCAGAAAATCTTCACTAATCTTGAGTCAAAATGTAGTAAAACTGCTGCTTTATGTCAAACCTCCCATGAGATGTGCAACCCTGTGGACTGATCACCCTGTGATCCTGTCTTGCTCCTCTTCCTCTCTTTGGTCATGTTAGGGAGTCCTTGTCTGTCAGGAGAGTCAGCATAACACTGTGGAGACACTTCTCTCCAACACTGAGTCCACTGGTGACTTTTCCTTTGTCGTGCACCATAAAGGAAGTAAATACTTTTTGTACAATTTGGACTTCATTTCTTTTTTTTTCTTCATTTGACATTAAAGAGTCTGTTCCTACTTAACAATTCTTCAGTGATGCAAAGTTGTGAAACCCTAAACATGAATAAATCCAGAGGTGGAGCTAATTTCATTGGCATCACAAAGACGTACCCGAGTAGGAAGTACGTAAACTGAAATGGAAACTATTCGGAGCTAATCGTATGCAACTTTGTCTGCTCGCCGTACTGCAGCGCTCCTCATTATAACCCCTCTGCGAGATCAAAACTCGCACAAGAAGCGGAGGCGAGACGCTGAGCTCGTGTGTGTTTGCGAGCGCTCAGAGGGGACGGAAACGGAGGCAGCCTGAACTCCAGGATGCTTCCCCTTCTTTCACCCAGAGACCCGGCACAACAAAAGCCTGTGTCTGCGCTCCAGTGAGTCTGGATCCCTTTGGCCTCCATTACCCCCCCCCCCCCCCTCTCACCACTGTCTTCTGTACAACATGTACTAAGTTAGCAAACTTACACAAACATTCTGGCAACCCTACGGTTGCGGTACGGTCCGTGTGTGTGTGTGTGTGTGTGTGTGTGTGTGTGTGTGTGTGTGTGTGTGTGTGTGTGTGTGTGTGCCCACAGAGACGGACTCCCTGCAGAGCCACATCAGTAATAATGAATTGTGTGGAGGCTGGAGAAGCCCGTTTCTGGCAGGGTTGAAGGCAACACTGCAACTTCATCCTCATCGAGCGAGTAAAACCGTAACAAACCATTTGATGGTACACTTCCAGACGGGCTTGTTTGGTCTCCTCGCTGAGTTTAAACTGACGGATTTTCAGAAGACCGCGGCTACCGTGTAGATAAAGAAACTAGGTTCCCCTGGATGACGAAAACAAGGCTGCAAACGCACGTAAAAAAATGTTTTTATTCCAATAATCTCGTGGCCAGGCACGTAGGTGATCCTGTCCCTGGTGTAAAATTAATTGCTGTGAAGTTGTCATGCCAAATATCAAAATACTTTTTCTGTTTTTTGTTTTTTTTTAAATCAGATCTACACTGTCTTAAAAAAAACCAAACGTGAACAGTGGCAAGCCAAGCAGAAGATAATCAGTAACATCACACAGCCCATGAAGGACACTGATTTTCACTTTGATTCCGTTTGATGTTGTTTGATTTTGTTTGCTTTTTTGCTTTGGAGCCCACGTGTGAGCAGCGCCCCGCACACCAGCCAGAACATTTCTTTTTTTTTTTTTTTTTTTTTTGGAATCCGAAAAAATTGAGAGCGGCCAAAAGGTTACGTTTGGAAAACAAACTACATGACAACGGCGTTCTCTTTTCATATCGTGATTGGCAATCTTCAAATGCAGCCCAACAAAGAGGAAGGAAAAAGAGAGACAAACAAAAGAAACACAAAGGCAAGGCAGAATTGAAGTTGTCAGTTTGTACCTGAGCTGTCCCAAACCATCCCATTCTGCAGCCAGTGGGGGTTTTCTGTCAGTCGGCAGCAGACTTCTACACTTCTTGCCTCTGTCACAGCCGCTCCATATCCCTCTGTCTGGGGCTCTTATACACCTCTGGGTCTGGGGCCTGACATAGAGGGAGGAGGACGCAGGTGACAAATACATATATCAAAATCATTCACATTACCCAGAGAAAAGATGGAGGGGGGGGGGGGGAGAGTGTGGGCAGGTGCGGACTGGACTGAAGAAATTAAAGGCAGTCTTTGATGTGGGCAGAATAGGAAACTATGTATGGATGCTTATTGGGCTGAGGAGGAAGCACGTTGTGCTTTTGTGCGAGCGCACAATGTTCCAGCGCACACAATGATGGAGTCAGGGAGCCATTCTTCTTCAGCTTGACCTGGCTGTAGCGCGTGATGCTGCTGCTTGCTGTTTGTTTGTTTGCTCGCTTTGAGGACTTTCATGGTCGGATAGAAGAAAAAAAAAAAAGAATTCCCCAGAATGCATTGGAATGATATTGGAGCCGGGAGTTCTACTTGGCCAGGGAAGGGACCGGTCCGACCGCAGGTGCAGACGGGCCTCTCTTTCAGCACCACGATGTGAAATCTTTCCCCATTTTCTTCTCACATTGTCAGAGCGTTACAGTCGACTTTTCTGATTCACACCGCGGCGCGATCGCTTCTTCATAATGTCATATCCATTTTCTGCTCCCTTGCTCGCAAACACCATATTCATGCACAATTTGACATAATGGCGGAGTTAAAAACATGAAATTATAAGGAAATGTTTCACCGAAGGCTATAATCACATAAAAAAAAAGAAAGCTTTCCCAGTGATCTGTAAGATTGCTCGCTGCAGTGGAGTTTAATAGTTGGAGCATAGCACCCCCTGCAGGCAGGCATTATTCCTTGCTAATAATACCCTCAATTCTCAGGCTGAAGTAGAGGCTCATTGTTACCCTTTCACTGCAATTACAGGCCTTTCTACTTTGATTGATGGGTAATTGAATTGGTTCGAGCCTGTATGATTTCCTTCCGAATTCGCCACTCATATTCCAATCTTGGCTCCAGATCAGACAAAGCCAGTCTCCCAGTAATTAAAGACGCCAAAGCCAGGTGTAGAACTAGGGAACCATAGCCAGATGAATGGGACTGATTAGGTGTTTAGTGAAAATGAGATTTTCTGGCTCAAAGACAAAGTACAGCCTCTCACTTTGGTGAGCGGCGATCGGTGGGGTGGCAATTGACTGCTGCTGATGAGGTACATGAGGTAAAGGCCCTGGAAAAAAATAAAAAATAAATCGCGCTTACAAAAGGAGTCGACGGCATCGAAAGTCCGAGTGGAAACCTTCTGAGAGATGAGCTTCGAGCAGAACTTATGTGGAAAAATAGAATAGAGAAAAACAGCCTGTCCCAGATCAGTAGTGGAGATTATGAAGCGCAGAGAGAAACCAGCGTAATGGCAGATTAATCTCACCAATATCGTTTTATTTTAATGTGAAATAATACACTTTTCTTACAAGACAGTTTACTTCTACATCATGGACCATGTATTCATTTGTGGGGGGGGGGGGGGGGGACATAAAGGGACAGTTAACCCCCAAAATAAAAAAATACATATTTCCCCACTTACGTGAAGTTCTTCCGGATTGCTGTGGTGAGAGCTACCTATTGTTGGAGGTATGGGCCGTAGACATGTCTGCCTTCTCTCACATACATCGGGACTCTATGGCACTCGGCTTAAAGGGCAAAACAACGTCTCTTTCCAGAAAGAAGTAAGAAAGTACTTCCAATTTATTACTGGAACAATGAGTAAAAAGATTGGCATGTCCAGTGGCAGTGAAGGAGGTCAAAGGCGCTGAGCGGGTCACAGCTGTGGACGGGTCAGGGTCAGCGTACTTTGGGGCGGTGGGCGTACGCCAACGGACCGAGAGGGAAATGAGACTTCTCTCTCCCTTCATTGAGACTGGAATGGATTTTAATCAACACATTATGCCAGTTGTTAATTGCTTTCGCCGCCCGCTGCTAAAATAATTTGCTACTTTTTTTTTAATTTATTTTTTTATTGTAGTAGTAGCCATCTGTTTCAAAACACGGGGACGGGATCAGGCCCAGACCCGCGGTGGATGTTGACACGAGATACAGGCAGCTAATTTGCACTGCCACCACCTTCACTGATGAGGCTACGGATGTGTGGAGAGATTCACAACGAGGGTCTGCGAATGGAACGCAAGCTACGCCGAAATGAGGAATATTGATCATCAGAAAAAAAAAAAAAAAGGTCCTTTCGTTCAAAAATCACACTCCGTTATGCAGTCATGTACCAAAACGATAAATGACTAGTCACCTCTGTAGAAACAGCCTCCTCTGAAATACTCACTTTGGCCTTGAGGAACAATGGCCTCCTTATGAGGCTCAGCCCAGCTTCGACCCGTCCGTGTCCCTTAATTGCTGGCGGCAGCAGACGGACACTCTCAATAGTGTCTAGGAGGGACAATGGCCCCGAGGAGCTCGGCGAGAGAAAGCTTTCACCCTGCTTCACCTCGTAGTTACTCTAATCAGTCTCACTGTTGAGGATGGAGCGCTCGACGCCTTCTGCTCCTCTCCACGGTCACATGACTTCATGTCACCGCCGCTAGGCTAAAGGTGGAGGTGGTTAGTACTTTTATTTAGCTACTTGTTAGCAACACACGTAAAAGCTTCATGTATTTTATTTTGTAGAACAAAACTCTACAATTTCTTAACCTCTCTGAAAACCCTATTTTTTAAGGGATCTGACTAAAAACCCATTAAGGATAGATTTTGAGACAAGGAAACAGAAAATGCCGACTCATTTCCGGGTTGTATGACTCATTCCTGCAGCGTTCTATAGAAGATGTGTTTAGTCAAAGGGGACAGACAACGAAAACCCAAGTAAAGACAAGCTGGACGGTGAACCTGTTTCCTCTCCGTCTCCGGGGAAACGTTCTGAAAGTGGTCCGCCGATGACAAATCAGACGAGAGAGTCCAACAACTTCCACCTCCAAAGTTTACACATTCAAGGGCAATCACACCTCGTTTCTGCTTAATAATCAGATGACATGGTTCCGTTGTCTCTGTGTGACGTCTCAGAGGTACAAATTGTGTGCTCTCAACACTTCCTCCTGCAGAACTAGTTTTTAATTAGCTGTGTGGAGAGCCCATTAATGACCGTACCGGGCATGGACAGTATGTGAAGCATGTGTCTTTTATATAAGAATTTCTCCGTCTGTCTGTCATTTGCAGTGTGTGTGTGTGTGTGTGTGTGTGTGTGTGTGTGTGTTCTACTGCAGTGTAGTCTGAGAGGGCATCCTGTAGTCTAAGCGATGCTGCCGCTGCCGCCAGGGTTTGAAGGCGACATCTCAACGGGAGGGGACCAAGCCATCAAAGCTAACATGTACTTTAATTACAGGTAATCTCGACTCAGAGACGCTCTTCCACTCCCCCTGCTCTTCAGAACTTCCTCCTCAATTACCAAAGTGCCTCAATTAGGCCCTAAATAAGCAGTGGACACGCACGAGGGAGAGATGGGCAAATTGCAATAGAGAGGGTAAAAACAACGGGCCCCGTAAGAGCCGGTGTGATGCAGAGGCAATTAAAAGACACAGAAGAAAAAAAAAAGTGTTCCACCACGCGGGGCGAAAATGAGGAAAAAAAAAGAGAGAAAAAAGCCCTTTGATGAGCTAAGTGGAGCTTAAGAGGCGATGGTCGAGCAGAAGAAAGAAGGAGAAAAGAGAAATTAAAGACAGATGATTGGCAAGAGGGCTGATGTCACACTGTTTCCCTACAGGACCATATGTCGAGAGACTGGAATGTGTGAGTAAGTCATGATTTCTATAGAGCACGGGCGTCCCACAGGCAGCCGATTCTCTACACTCTCTCTCTGCTTTCACGTTCATTATCCGGGCCGAAGCCCATACACACTCCAGTCTGCTGTGAAACTTACCGTGGGCTTTTTCAATGGACAAATGAAGACCCCGTCTCTGTTAATGGGCTTGTTCTGCGTCGAACAACGGCTTCTCGTTAAGGGGGGGGGGGGGGGGTATTCTTCAGCTGCAGCCGGCAGTCGAGTGCATTAGTCAATTAGCTCAAGTCTAACCCCGAACGAGTGTCTGAGGAATTAACGAGAGAAAAAATACATCATCAAGGATCACGAGGAGACACACACACACACACACACACACACACACACACACACACACCTCTGTTTATGCTGTTTGTTTGCGTGAGTACTCACAGTGCCGTTCTGTGGACGGCAGATTCACGCTGACCCGGGCAGGCCGGTTGGAAGCGGAGCTCATCTACGTCCACAGCAAGCTGCTCGTAGCAGACCGGGCCGTCACCGCCGGTCATCGCTGTGAAATGGAGCAAAGTGCTGGGCGCCGGGATGAGCGGTGACGCGATACAGAGCGTGTTAAAGGAGGAACGACAAACTGTGCAGCATAATTCAGTCTACAGGAAACAGCCCTGCACCTCAGCGTCGTGATTGAGTCGATTCTCCTTTGGTCACTTTGACATTTCATGTGAAGTTGGGACAGAACAATGAGAGGAAAAAAAGAAGAAGAAGAAGCTCAACAGCTTATCGGGGCAGCTCAGCATGTGTCCAGGAGAGGGCAGTGTTCTCCGGCGGAGGCGTGGGGGCAGCGCTCAGTGTCTGATCGGAGCAGATGTGTGAGAGCAGAATCATTAAACAGCATCTGTCCGCTCAATTACCCCCTTCGTTAGTCTAATCTGGGTTTTTTTCTATTTTCTTTTAGAGGGGTAATTAAATTCACCATCAATTGAATCACGGTGTAAAACAAGGCACAGTGAAAGGGGGCAAACAGGCCTTCTAGAGGAATTATGGGATGGCCAAAAAGAGACAGCACTAGAGGTGCACAGGCTGCACACGGCGCATCGTAGTTATCAGCATGTGAAAGCATACCGGGAGCTGGAAATGATTTTAGTTTTATTGTGGAACCAAAGTTCCAACAGGAAAATAGTTTCAACAATATATTTAGTTTATTGGGAATAACAGGGCGTGTTAGGCTAGAAAGAAGGGTGGATGTAGCGTCTGCTAACAGTACATGTGATGTAAAGGAAATGAAATCGGACGATAATATTGCTTATATATGCCCGTGTAGGCCTTTATTATAATAATTTAATATCTGATAAAGCTTAGCATTTATAATAATTTACAAAATATGTCATGTTTTATCCCCACACAAATACATAAGATAGATTTTACTTTTAATTACATTCACAGTCATATATCTAAAAGTTGCTTTAATTAGCTTGTTCTACCGACAAGAACAAGAGGCCTGGTATAAAGTGACTAGAAGAAAATCTATATTCATACGGTTAATACTGAAGATCAGAAGAGACATTGCCACAAACTAACACAGGAGAACAGAGACGAGGCGTTGACGTGAAACAACAGCGGGAAAGACAAAGAGCAGCAGCGTCTCGGTTTGTGTCGTGAATGGAACGTGTCCTTTCGTGCCACGGTCTGCCTTCACTCCATGTGTGGCTGCATAGAAAAAAAACTCAGCAATCATAATGAGTGGAAATCACAGAGGAAAAGTAAAACCTATCCCAGAGGTACGAAACCACCACTGCAATGTCAAAATGGCTTAAAGAAGGGTCCCATCGATAACCAGCGCGCACACACACAACAGTAGTGAACCTGGATACAAAGAGATTTAAAAAAAGCGTCGTTCTCATCGATCGAGGCGGAGAGCAAGAGGAGAAAGAGAACGACTCGAGTCGGCCGGCAAGCTTCCCCGGCTCATCTGTAAAATGATGAGTTCTCTAGATGTCGATGAGGTCGTCGCCGCTCTCGTCGCTCTCCACGGTCAGCTGACGGGTCCACCACTTCTTCACCTCCGACCCCGAGGAAGCCTCGTTGCTGACGGGGTTCATCTTGCACACTATGGACTTCACACTCGTGCGACCTGACACAACCAACACAAAGAAGAGAGCGTTCACAGCCTGGTTCTTGCCCTGTCGACCTGCAGTTCTTGGTCCAGGCCACCATTGTTAGTGAGGGTTTGTGCTTTACTTATTTCCATGAACAGATTCTGCCATCGGGAGCCTCAGTCTGCGGTTGAATGCAGGTAAACAGTCCGTGTGGAGAGCAAACAGATGCGGAACACATTGGCCGTAAAGTAATCTAGTGGCATCTGATGATGATTTAGCTTTTTAGCGCTATTGCTAACGGCACACGTACATGAGGCCCGGTCGCTCCCATGGATTTTGCCACATTTTTGTCTCAATTTGTTGTTATTTCGTCTTTATTACTGGAGCACTTGTGGCACGTGACAGAATCCACTCATCAACATTGGAGAAGAAAGCATGCGGATTGGATTCATTCGCCTGGAGCGTGCCTTGAGGAGATCACCGCCCACGGCCGCCCACCCAGTCGGGCCAAACGCCACCGAAAAGCCGAGATTTGAAGCTAAGCTAACCTAGCTAGGACCTAAGGTTCTTTAACCACCCTGTCTGCTCCTGGCTAATGTCTCGTTAAAGGAACATGTAGGCTATAACTCAGCAACGGGAGGCTGTTGAGCCCACATCGCTACAGAGACCCGGCTCCAATCGTGGCGTACCGGATCGAGCTGCACTTCACGGACGGACCGCAAGACAGAGTGCCGGACGAGAGGAGGTGTTTAACTCAATGATGCTTGGTGCTCGAACACAGTCAAAATGTGTTCCCTGATGTTGAATTTTGAATGTTAACATGTCGGCCATGTTGCTCAGAGAATTGTTCTGTTGCTGCTGTTCCAAAAAAAAAAACTGTGCATTACTGGTCATGTTTTTCTTGTGTAGCGGATGGGCTACAACTGCATTTTGTTGTGCAACACCGTGCTGCATAGTAACGATAAATCTTGGTTTAAAATTAGTTTTGCTAACTGGCTAACTTTGTCGCACACTTCATCTCTCTAACAGAACTTTAGTTTCACGTCTCAAGTTGCTAATCGGACCGTAAACAACGAGCAGCGCACGAAAAAGGAAGTCCTGGCCCCGGATGTCCACTGGCTACACCCCCACAGATACAGGCCCTTGCCTTGAGTTCCGGGATTGTTTGTTAACTGACCTGCCTGTCTTTTCCTGGACTACAAGGTCACATCAAACCCTGGTCTTCCACGGCAGAGAGACACACACTTGTGTCGAGCTTTGCTGAAACTCACATTGAACAGAGCGCTCACTTCAGAACTGTGACACTTAGCAACAGACTGCACGCACCTGCAGGCAGCCGCCACTGTCCCATCTTCCTCTGCGGCCTCCCCAGGTCTGAAGAGTCCTGCCTGTAGCCTCCTCTGTCTGACAACGTGGGGCTCAGCAGCTGCTGGAGACCGCTCAGCTGCACAAAGAGAAGACATCCTTTTGTTTCACCACTGCAAGCGCACACCCTGCAGATTATATGATGCGCCTGCTACACATCGCGCTGCGAGCGTGTGCGAGTGTGTGTGTGTGTGTGTGTGTGTGTGTTGGTACGGATGCGGGGGTTCACCTCAGGCTGCGAGGGGTTGTCTGGGTTGTTAGTGTTGTGGTCCTCACTCGGCAAGGTGGTCTCTATGCTGGGGGGGTTGAGGAAGCGGCTCAGCTCCTGCTGCTGGCTCTCTCTCAGGCTGTGGATGATGCTGCACGACTGCTGCTGCTTCTGCAAGAGGGAACACGGGCATAATGTGGTCAGCGTGTGGTACCGCGGCGTGTACCGTACACGCGTGTTTGCAAGTTCCCTCTGGGAAGGAGTGTGTTTGTGTCGGGAGACTGACCGCCCGGATGCGTTTGAGGCATTTCTTGAGCCACATGCGTATGGTTTGTTTGGCAACCTCTTCTTCAATGGTGTACTCCAACTGTTCCCTGGCCAACAGCTCCTCCAGCTGGAGAGACTTCCTAATGTCCACTGAGCGATATGACAGCATGCTGCATGACACACAAACACACACACACACACACACACACACACACACGGAGACACACAGCCAAAAGATCGACAAGCTTAGTGGAATAGAATTATGCTTCGGTAAAACTGAAGATCACCAGGGCTTTAAAGCAAAAATACACTTTAGGTGAAGTCAACGTTGCACCGAAGTGGCACCAAACCATCAAGAACTGAAGTTTAAATACTGTTAAACCCTTTTAGAAATAGCTGTAAGGTAGTAAAGTTGTATGGTGTTGATTTTGTCCCCCTGAAATACTTATACACACTGTATCTGCGTTACCTGAGCACGTCATGGAAGGTCACATCCCCTCCGCTGTGCAGCCGCTCCATCTCATAGCACATGTGTTTGAACAGCAACTTGTCTTTGTCCAGGTCCACCTCCAGCCTGCCTCGGAGCAGACGAAGCAGGAACTTCACCCTGGACGTGGGAATCACACCCTGGGGAGACAGTCGTAGAAGTCAAAGGGTTAGTCGCCCCGATTCAAGGACATGATGAGACTTAGACCTGAATTGTAAATCTTCAAGAGTCTCCGGCTTTAAAGCCTGAAAGGGTTAAAGTTTTAAGACGAAAACGCGGACAACTCCCAGAGTTGACCTGTCAATCACTGTGTAGCCCCGCCCCTAAATCATCCCTTGCTTTATGGTGTGTTTGACTCTAAATGGAGCATAATGTACTAAATGAACATCATGCTGTATTGAAGAAGACTGTAAACTAGAGATTGAGACCATAAACTCATGTTTACAATGTTTACTGAGGGAATAAATCAAGAGAGAAGTAGAGTCATTTTAGACTAGACTTTTATACAACCAGAGGAGTCGCCCCCTGGTGGACACTAGAGAAAACGCAGGTTTAAGACACTTCCTCATCGGCTTCACTTTTCAGAAGAACAGGTTGCTGCCTGGGATGACATCATGGATAAATGGAAGGGGGGGGTCTACATTTTTAATCCATCACACACTGTTCTAATAACTTCAACTTAATTACTCAATGCCATACTTGGTTCCCTTCAGCCCCTCTCATTAGCGCTCACCCTGCTTTTATCTTCTCTATATTACGCCTCGCTCGTAGCCATATGATCCTCGCCCTCTCCCCTCCGCTGTGTCCTCGTCCTCTCTCTCCCATTGCTAATGTCTCACCTCCCGTTTGTCGTCCACCATGTTCCAGATGATCTGGAAGTGCCTCAGGTCATTATAGCTCAGCAGCTGGTCCTCCTCGGTGGAGTAGAACAGAGAGAAGTTCTCCACGATGATGGCTGCAGCAATAGCAAAGAGATATTAATAATCGCGGCTGATAATATTCTATAATGGCGAGTTTTTGGTTTTAAGATGCATCAATCGTCTGTGTTTGTAAGACAATAAATGCAGGTTGTTGTGCTTCCCTTTATAGCTCTAAATAGCTATTTATTTTATGAAGCAATTAGTCAACAGCACTGTCTTCTAGGAGACTAAACTCTCATCTCTGGAGGAACTCTTTGCCGTCTCTTTGAAAAGATGACAAACCCATACGGAAGTATTCTTCATGAGCGCTGCAGTCTGGTGTTCCATAAAGCAGCATGAAGCAGAGCCCTTGTTGTTGCTAAATCACAAGTTTGTGATCCTTTTACATGGCTTTTATGAACGCACACGCAGCTGTGTCCCGCAAACTGTGTGAAAAAGACACGATCCCCACAATGTCACTAATACAAGAGGCACCTGTGCACACTGACCCACAAGTAGGTTGAGCATGATGTAGGCTATGATGACATAGAAAGAGCAGAAGTAGATGAGCGCTCCGGCGTAGTTGCCACAGTCCGTCTCCCAGTAGCGGTGTTTATCCGGGGTGCAGAACGGGGCCTGAACCTGGGGGGAGAAAAGAAACAACCAGTTACAACTTCCCAAACGTTCCCTGGAATGTAACGCCAAAGGATCGGTTCTCCCACATTACAAACACGTGTGTGATATCTAGCCACACAGATAGCCATGTCAGCAGTTTTCATTGCTAGAAAGCGGTCCTCGTGAAATCCGCTGACAGTGAGGTCTGTGGAGTACGACTGTGAGTAAATCCACTCACCTGCATTTTGATGGGGTGTATAATGTTATGTTTAGGATACACTGTATTTTTCCGGGTTGGGAATAGACGGCGTGTTCTTCGGTCTGATCTTACCATGCAGTCGTGCATGATTTTATTCCAATCCTCCCCGGTGACGATACGGAAGAGAACGGTGATAGCCTTGCCCGCTGTGGAGAAGTTGGCGTGCCTGTGACGAGGGGAGACGGACAGCTCGGTAAAGATCACTTCTACTGTATCCTGCTGCACACAGAGCGCTCGTCCACAGGAGGGGAAAAAACCTCACCGGTTGATGTTCTCTCCGTACTTGACGGTTCCAAAGAGAACAACGCCGGCAAATGCGTAGCAGAGGAGGAGGAGGAACATGCCCACGATGATGAAGAAGCTCTTGTACATGCTGACTACCACGGTCAACAGCAGCATCTTCAGAGTCACCTAAATTCATCACACGCATATCCAGCAAGCATATTTATTTATTTTCTGGCAAAAGACACCGAAGTGAGCAGATTCTTGAACGCAAATATACTCACATGTTTCCCACATATTGTGAAGAATCTGAAGACAATCACACATGTTCCCATCATGTAGGTATATGCATTCTAGAGGGGGGGAAGGATATAGTTATATGCAGCATTGACTCCACGAGAATTTCTAAAATGTTCCCTTCGTTGTGACGGGAATTTGTCGAACCAGCAAGGAGAAGTGCAGGACTATCCAGATGACCCCCAACGACGTGACCAGCAGGTCGTAGCGATTCCGTCTGCTCTGCCAGTAGCCGGCGGGAGACATGGCGATGAGCTTCATGGTCACCTGGAAAAACACAAGTAACATCACACACACACACACACACACACACAGGTATATGCCCAGTGCAGGCAATCAAACCGTTAAAGTGACAAATGAGGGTAACGTGCTCACCTCCAGGACAAATATGAAGGTGAAGACGACTGACATGGTGGCGAGGGGAAATGTCACCTGATCGTCCACGTCCCACTGGAGAGGAGAGCAGATTCACAAGCATGTCAGGAAGTCAGTTCACATCATATCAATGTAGGGCATCGGAACACCTTAACTGTTCTGGACATGCAAAATAAATACAAGCTCATAGGAGATACAAAAAAGAAAAAGAAATGACATGATGGATAGCAAATCGAGGCTTTACCTTGACTGAGAGCAGCACCGACTGTGCCAGCACCAGCACAGCAATGCCCCGTTTGAAGAAGGGGTGTTGAGTGATGTCATACATCTTGGCCCGGAAACCCCCGTTTTCTGTCCGGCAGGTAGAAGACCACACTTATAAAACACATAATTCCCTTCAACATGTTTGTACCGTCAAGTGGTGGACCTGTCTGAGCCAGTGATTCAAATTAGAATGTCTGAACTGGCTGGAGCAGTGGGTCTTTAAAAGAAAAGCCGCTGACGCTTGAGTCCGTGGTAGTGGTGCTTCCTGTCCAGCAGATGGCACTCATGGACTGCTCGGGTAGTTGACATCAGAGCGATAACGCTCGATTGTGCTGTAGGTTTCCACATATGCGAACAGATTTGGTGAATTTTGCATGTTGCATATTGCAACAAAGGGAGGTTTTTGGGAGTCTTCTCTGAGGCCCATTAGGAAACTGAAGCTGCTTTAAAAAGAAAGGAGAGTAAACTCTACGTAGCAATACTATATTCCCTTTGCCACAGGAGCAGTGTGGGAAGTACGAGAGGGTGTCGGGGGGGTCTGAGTCTCCTTGATTGACACTTGAGACCCTCTGAAAGCCTCAATTGTAAAATTCTGTGGGGTCTCTTAAATCACGAGGCAATTATTTCTAACTTGCAACTGTCACTAAAATGTCTTTTGAAAGCTTACTAGTGTCCAGTATTCACTATTCAAACTGCCACATATGCATTCACAGATGCGATATTTTGTGACGGAAATGTCGCATCCAGCCAGGAACGCAACCGGATGCGCCGACTTGTGCCGGTTCGTGGACCTAATTGGACCACCTTTGGACAAATTTGATCCAGCGCCTTTCGTGAGAACCTGGTTTACAGAGAGACGTTGCCTCCCCTCTCTTCTTGACCACCAGGACGGCAAAGAGAAGAAGCCGAGCCGAGGTCTGCGCGTCGAGTTCGAGCGTGTTTGCATGTGTGTGGCAAGTGAGTAGTTGTTGTGTGGTTGTGTGAGTGGCCTTTGTGATGTGTGTGCAAAGTGTGAACAGCCAAGTTGGCTTTGCTTGTATCCATGAAATTGAGTATTGAGGATCTGACGGGACCCCCAAATTGCTGCAAAGTTTGTGATTTTAGTACAAACAGTTGAGAAGTTATGTGTATTGATATATAAGCCTAACCCATAAGAAGTTTATTGCTCCATATCTTGTAAATGCAAAGAGATATCAATAAGCTTTTAATAACTTTTGATGATGCAGATCCAATAATGATCCAGAACAAATTTGGTAGCAATCGGACCCAGCGTGTAGGAAGAGTTTGCAAAGAAGTGTTTTTCACAAAATTCAAAATGGTGGAAAATCTAATTAGGCAGAGTTTAGGGGTCTGAGAGGCTTTTTTGTGGAACTAGCGGAGCTGGACATGTGTGTCGAATTTCAAGTAAATCCAACTGCTAGGGGGCGCTAGAGAGCCATTTTTATTTACACACAAATATGCAACCTATATCAGACGGCTCTATTCACCAGTTTTCGAGTATAGCAAGTCCCCCAAACAAGCGCCTGATGTACCATGTGTATTTGAATTTCAGTAGGGCCTTCGCGGCCCGACGTTGTCGGAATGACATGACAGAAATGTAACAACATTTCATCCAGTGGCGGCGTCTGTGATAACATATGACTTTTTACAAGCACTTCTGAGTCGGACCGTGTGAGTCGGGGCCAGCTCGGCGCTGTTATCACCGGCCAGCAGTGAGCGGGTGGCGCCGGTGCAGAGGGGCCTCTGGATGCGGATCAAAGTCGGGCTGATACCGCCGGTGTCAGCGGCACTGCTGACTAGAACCGAAGCCATTGATTTCCTGTTAGTTCTCAGCCTCGGCTGTACTAACGGGCCATTTCCCACGCCGCCTCCGAGGCTCTTCCAACTGCTCTCACGACTCTTAATCACGGGAGAAAGAGCGACGGCGCGACTGTTCCGCGTTGCCGCGTCGACATGTGATCGATAGTAAAAAATTGTGTGTGTAAAAAATGTAAGCAAACCCAATATTTATCCGGTTACCGCTTGGTAGTTCACTTCAACATGTGAAACATTGTGATGCCCTCCGTGAATGTCCTGTAGAAGGTTTTATCTGTCCTCCTATTCAACTGCTTGATCACAACAGCTGGGAGGCGTCAGCCCTCAATGAAAAACAAGGACTATTAAATGCGGATTAATCACGGCAAACAAAACTGCAGGCACACACGCCACATGGACAATCAATTCATAATGCTGTGATTTATGCCACTGCTTTGTACTGCAGAATGTTTGCCAAAGCATTTGGCTTTTTATATTTTTTTTGCGTGTGAGCACCTGGGCGAGGGGGCAGGTGCAGAGGTTGGGCTATCTTCAGTCGACTCTTCAGGTCTTCCCATCTCCTCTGGTCCACTGTGAGGAGGGCGGTGCCCTGGCGGCGGGAGACACACAACACGTTAAAATCCTGGAGGCAAATGTTTTTTTTTTTGCAAGCTTGGTTGCAGCATCAGTTACATGGTTTGAAACCCCCCCAAAAAAGCTTAATGATGCTGCATGATGCTGCATTAAGCTGCACAATGCTGCACGATGCTGCACGATGCTGCATCGCTGCGCGTGGCTCTCTCACCTTGTTCTCGTTGAAGTTCGCGATGACGACGCCCACAAACAGAGTGAGTCCAATCATGCATCCCAGAAACACAAAGACGTGGATGTAGATGCCGTGGATCTGCAGGCACAGTGGTGTTTATACTGTCAACAATGTTCTCACAGTGTAGACGCCAGCGGTGAAAAGAAAGACTTTGATGGCAGTGAGTGGTAAAGGTAAGGTGAGGTACCGGTCCGACGCGGTGAATGATGACATCTCGGACCTCCACCCAGCCTTTCAGGGACAGCACTTCAAACAGAGCCAGCATAGCATTTCCCACATTGTCAAAGTTGAAATTACGAGGGTTGGCCCTGAGGAAGGACGGAATGACTACATCAATCACCTGAAGAAAAACAACCCTGAATCAATGAATCAAGAAATAAAAAGCAGCTATACCAGACTCTCGGCACCCAGAAACCAGGTTTCTTCTCTCCAGGCTTCAGCTTCAAGTTGAGGTTTTTGGAAACGCTGACGTTTATTCGGAATATACCGTGGCAGTCGTCCTGCAAACCAACAACACGGTTCACAGCAAGACACAGAATGAAGCAACCGTCAGAACAGCGGTCAGTGAAGTTGTTTAGCATGCATGTTGTACGAAATAACAACTCAAACATTTGAAATGATAAACTGACTGAAAATAAGAAAATCATTCTTAAAGAATTAAAAAGTTTGAAGACAACATGTTTCTCCTCATTGCTACGCAAGTAAATGGATCATTTCAATGCATATTACCAGTAAAACTTATAAAACTTATAAGATATTGGCACAAGATATTGGCACAAGCTGAAAGAAGTATAATGACTGTAGTGTGATAAAAGTAACCACTGGGTTATTGATTGACTGGGTGGTTTAGTGAGGAGATTAGGTTTCTTGCTGTACCCGTCTGAGGATATGGGGGTCGTTGCACTTGGCGAGCTTTCCGGCGAACAGCTGAACCCCGAAGCTTGCGAACACCAGCATCAGTGTGAGGAGCAGAATGGAAACCTGCGGGAGAATCAATCAGGGGTTTAAGGCAGACGGTTCAACGTAATCCGTGAGCGCGAGATCAGAGAGCAAGCTGAGGAAGTCGGACAGCTGCGGATGTGGAGAATCCACGTCAGGCCCAGAGAGAATCAAGCTCCTGATAATATAATTATAACCCTTGGCAGGCGAAGGAAAAGGTAAGCAAACGGCAGAAACGGGAGGGAATGCAATAGAGCACAGTGCAATAACGGTGAGAAAGATGCATTCATGTGCAAATCCTGGTGGTATTTTGTGCACGAATCACCTATAAATCATGAATACTTAACCGTCAACCTTTTTCCAAAGCATATCATAGTCTTTCACACATCTAAAAGCCTTTTCGAGACCATCTTTACACTTTAACAGCGTCGCATTGAAGCCTCATCATTGCACGTTTCAAGGGAATTAAGTTTAATGTTACACTGCACTGAGGTGTAAATAAATAACTACCTGCCAGATACCAGAGCTTTCTCCTGATTGAGTTTTTCAGAAGTAAGCTGAAAAATGGGAAGGTCATGTTCATGCACATTTACGTGCATATCAGTGGGGACTAACATGAATCTCTCTTTCTGCTTCTGAGTAAATGTAATGTGAACGTAAAGCTAGTAGATCGTGAACAGATTTGCACCACTCTGCCGCACACAAGTGGAAATGGTGGCTAAAGAACGAACCAGGAAGATCTCCTTGAACCCTTTGAGAACCTCCCGCACCACCTTCCTCATCTGGGGTACCAGCTTGAAGATCCTGAGCGGACGCAGGCAGCGCAGCATCATCAGCAGCTGAGCCCCAGACTCAGGAGGGACGTCAGGAGGCAGCCAGCACAGGAAGATCAGACTCACCTGCGGAGAATGGAGACCGACGGTGAAGGAGGCGGCAAACGGTTAGGGCGAAAAAAGAAAGGCATCGCTGCAGTTGCAATGTCACATATTCATCATTTCATTTAGCAACCCTGTAGATATGTCATGCACTAAATCCGTCTTCTGCATAATCTTTGCACACTAGATGAATCAACCTTAACGTGAAATGATGGAGATTTCTCACGAGATAGATGAAGATGTCCATGACCCCTCCAAAGTCTCTGATGACGGCGGTGGGGGTGAAGAACAGGCCGTCGGCCATGATCTTCAGGTTGAGCTCGATGCTCATGAAGATCACGAACACGTACTCCCCGATCTGAAACAAGAGAGGCGCGACAGTGTAACGACAGTGTAACGACGGTGTAATGACGGTGTAACGACGGTGTAACGACGGTGTAACGACGGTGTAACGACAGTGTAATGACGGTGTAACAACAGTGTAACGACGGTGTAACAACAGTGTAACGACGGTGTAACGACAGTGTAACGACAGTCTCCCAATCGAGCGTCCGATCGCTCGCGGCAGCTTTCCATACCTGCAGCGTGGGGGCGTGCATGACCCTGGTGAAGGGCGATTCGAACATCATGGAGATGCACGAGCAGATGGTCACCACGATCATAACCCAGTCCAGATAGGTGACGAGGCCCAGGAGATCGCTGCGTGGGACACGTACGTTAGCATATCGTGTTTTTTATTTAAACAGAGAAATAGTTTATTAGTCGTAAGTGGGTCAAGACAGATATTTAACCAGCAAATAATTCAAGAGAAGCAGAGGGGGCAGACAGAGGGAGAGGGAGGCTATGTGAGGAGAGCCATCAGAGAGTGGGAGTGAATAACTGTGTGTGTGTGTGTGTGTGTGTGTGTGTGTGTGTGTGTGTGTGTGAGCAATCTGTTCTGCAGGAGTCAGTAAAAAAATCCCCCCCGGCACCAACAGTATCTGATACAAAGGACTGGCTCTCATTTTAATAATCAGACCGTGTGCGCTGCATGAATTACGATCAGGTTGCATAATGGAACCTCACTTCACCATTTTCCATTCCTTAGGGTTAGTTTTTTTTGGGCAAGCACAACGGGCAGGTAATAAGAAATAATAAGTATTCCTCTGCTGTAGAGCAGACAGATCAATAGCGGGAGAGTGAAGGGATCAATAATTCATCACACTTACTACAGCTGGTGGTACTTTGTGTTCTTCACCGCTCCTGTTATGGGGTCCGTTTTGGATCTAGATATGAATTCATACAAATAAATTGAATTGTTGACATGTTGATAAAACCTCACACAAGGATTTTCACCCTGTGCTGCAGATTAAACAGAAACAACTGGTGCAACATTGGTCTAAAGGAATGACAGACAGGTGGGTCAACCTTCATGTTTTTTGTGTATTGACTGAGTGCTGAAGTCCAACGTTACACTATTCTGAGCCACGGGAAGCCGCCTGGACAAACTTGTCAACACCTTTAGACCAAATGGAGATATATATATATATATACGACGGATCTTACGCATTGAAGCGAGCCCGCACAATCATCCTGCAGAAGTTCCTGAAGCGGTGCTCCCGCCCCACGATGAAGAGAGGCTTGTCAAAGTACGGATGGTTCTCCCTCAGTTCCTCCTCCTGGACTTTTCTACGAGCACAGAGATGGGACAAACCCCATTTACTACACACAATAGCCATGAAACAGCAAGGACTGAACAGAAATGTCTTGTCAGATCACCCGGTCAATGCTTGTGTGTGTGTGTGTGTGTGTGTGTGTGTGTGTGAGTACCTTTTCATCTCTGCTTGTTCCTTCTTCTCTTGGATCATCTTGATCTCACTGTCCTCCCTCTGTGCGTTACGGTAGCGTACCGTACTGGAATGCTGGGGAAAGACAAGAGACGATGAAGGTATAAAAGACACTTTTACATTTTATTTTGTGCTAAATGTATCTCATTTTGTATTTTTTATTGTTTTCAATAATACCAGTGGAATGCATAAACAACAAAACACTCAAGCGTGAGGTTCAGCGCGTCAGTATTTGTGCGTGTGTGTGTGTGCGTGTGTGTGTGTGTGAGTGTGTGTCGCGCTCACATCCTGGGTGAGCGTCTCAAGCGACTTCCCCCGGCTGATCCTCTGACTGGTGGATCCATGTCTCAGAGATCTGCAGGTGCGAAGAGCAAACATGTGTGACGCACTATCAGGTACGTAAGATAGTACTCGTCTGCATTTGTGTGTGTGTGTGTGTGTGTGTGTGTGTGTGTGTGTGTGTGTGTGTGTGTGTGTGTGTGTGTGTGTGTGTGGTCAGACCTGCGCTCCTGCCGGATGTGATGCTGCACACTGAGTATGGAGCGTTCTTTGGCTGGCTGGCCCTCGAAGGATCCGCTTAGCATACGCTGTCTGGTGCAAGCCCTGCGAAACACAAACATGTTTTCTTTCGCTCTCCTTGTGATCAACGATAATGAAGATTAAATATATATATATCAGTGCGTGAGGTCACTAGCTGGCAACCACAACGCAGCCGGATCTGGTCTATCCTCGACCTCCGTCACTCGCGGCCCCTGACAGTGGCAATCCACACTGTTATTGTGAAATAGGTTCCAATCATTTCATTAGTCAATGTGTGTGTGTGTGTGTGTGTGTGTGTGTGTAGGCATCCCTGTGTGTTCTGGCTAACAGCAGAGTCATGTCCCAGAACAGGGCTAATGACGCCGTGGGCACCGACGGTTCTACGTGTTCTTCAATCACTTACGGAGACTCGGAGCGATTGCTTGTTTATTGGCAGTGAGTATGCAAAAAGCTCCTGCGCGTGCCGGACTGCGTGCATGTTTGTCGACGCGACTGCGAGCCCTAAATTGTGCGTTTGCGCGAACGTGTTATGACTACTAATATGCTGTCTGTCTTCCAGACTGACTAAATAAGGGGCGGGGGGACAGATTGGACACGGTGCAGGCGAGCTAATCCACACTTAGTGCCAGCTCTGCCATGCTGAACAGAAAATCATCCATTTACTTCATGGTGATGAGTCTGAAGTGTGTGTGTGTGTGTGTGTGTGTGTGAGACAGTAAGGGAGAGAGGCATTAACGATGCCAGAGTGCTGTTACAGCAGAGCGACATCTAATGCGCATGCACACACAAAGACTAGGTCGTATTTCATGATGGTGCAAACCAAACGCGTCTGCTGCAGCTGGGGTCTCCGAGGATGGCGTCAATGCAGCGTCTTCTGATCTCCTACATTAAAGCTACGGTTAGTAAGCTTGAATTTCTCATTACATCCTGACACTAGTCAGTAAATGAAATATTCTGGGGGAAAAAAAAAAGATGAAACACTGATATCTGTGGCTGCAGCAGGACTGTAATAAACTCGTCCAATCATTTCGTTCGGACCCGATAAAATGATCGGACGACCGTAAACTCACCAGAGTCTTCCACGAGCTGTTAGCTCGAGTGCTAACAACAGCCATGTTCGTTGTTTACGCTCATTATGATTATTTAGTGACTTTTTCGCTATTGGAGCTAGAACCGTCAGCTACTCTTATTGGGACAGAGTGGCACTGGGTTTTTCGGTCGGATAGTTTTTCAAATCTAGCGTGCTCTCGCCGGTTTCTCAAGGTTACCAATCGTAGCTTTCGTAACAGTCGACCACAAAGTCGAAAGCGGGGGAGCCGTTTAAAGCTGCCGGTCTAAAGACATCCACACACGTGGGGTTAGCATTGGGCGAGATTTGGTTGAGTTTCAGCAGAATTTCCGCAGCAATGACTTTTCTCGATGCAACAATGAAAGGTGGAGCGGGAGCCGTCATTAAATTGCTGCCTTAATAAACATTGAAATACAGTCACTGAAATGAGGGAGGTGTCAGAAGTGTCTTACCGCAGGATTTTATTGATAGTGTTCTCTTTTTCCAGGAGGTTACGAGCTCGGATGCTAAATATCGACCTGCGGAGCTGAGAGAGCACATAGTGAGAGTTCATCAGCTGTACCATCCAAACACACACCAGACAAACAACAATTGCTACTGTTACTGTATCTTCTGTAATTACAGCCACTATCAGAGTCGACTGTCTGTGTGCGTGTGAGTAAGAGAAAGAACCTTTTGGTCGATGTACTTGTTGTCCTCGATGGCTGAGCGTTTGGAGTGGTCACAGGAGGAGGAGGAGGCGGAAGGGAGACGCCGGAACAAACAACTGGTGTCCTGCTGCTGACGATCAATGAACTGCTTCATGAAGCTCTCCCTAGAGCACGCAACAATCAGCACACACACACACACACACACAACACATGTGTAATGAACGGTTCTACTGAAGAACTCCGCACGCTTAAAGAAAGTAATCACATCTGCAATGTAACGGCCCAACAATGTTGGTACAATATATACGGTCGGTGGGAGCTCAGATGTGCTGCAGAGGACTTCTGATCCAGCTGTGCATTAATCAGCAACTAAAGCATAACATTGATTACGGGGTCCACTGCGTTGGACTTGTTCAGCTCTCCTGCTAAAAAAAATATTACTGGTTACTATCTTTCTTGGGAGCAAATGTGAACTATTGGTTTGTGGTTCTTCCCTCACAGCATGTCAGTACTGTAGAGTATGTCTGAGGAATAGTGGGAACAGTAAAATGTCATTTAAATCACATTAATTCTCTTCTAAAATACTGCTGCTTGAAATATAAAACGGTCCGCTTAGCATGTGCCAAAGATTTGTTTTTTTGGACAAGATGCCTGTCTGTTTTTAGAACAGCGATTCAACTGCAGCCAAACAGACGTTCGGGTCTGTAGGAATGGACTCTGTAGGAATGGACTCGGCTGAGACCGGGTACCTGATCCTGGGCACGGTGAAATCGGACGGCAGCTTGGAGATCTTCACCATCTGAGGTCTGTTGGGGAACTTCTCAAAGATCCGGAGTCGCAGAGGGAGCTTCTCTTTGGTGTCGGCATTGGCTTCGCTTTGCTTAAGCTAGAGGAAGGGGGGGGGGGGGGTAGAATAGAAACCAGTTCAGGCACAGAACAGAGCGAGCGAGACGAGACACAGTAAAAGGGGGAAAGTCAGCCACTTGATGGGGACACGGGGGAAGAAGGACACTGTTACTGTGGTTTAGGTGTGGAAAGTTCAGGGATTTTGAAGAACCGCACGAGCTGGTATTCATGGAGAGAAAGCACAAGACTAGGCCGGGTAAGGTTGTTTCTTTAAGTGCAGCTTTATATTTCTGCCTGATGATGGCAGCAACACACTTACCTACAACACACACACACACACACACACACACACACACACACCACACACGGCCACATTTAAAACGAGATCCCACTTACTTTGAGAAAAGAATGGAGAAGGCAACAAAAGAAAAAAAAAAAAGAGAGATTACTTTGGAGTGCTTAATGGAGAAGAGAAAAGGTAGCGACAGTAGGAATAATGTGCGCGTGCGCGATGGGCCTAGCCGGCGAAATTAAAAAAGAAAGAACAAAATAAGACGACAAAATGAATGAAACCAATTATTCCTGTTTAATTACATATGGGGGAGGCTGATTGAAATCCCCTCGCAGGTATTCTGTGTCTGGCTGCCTGGAGATAACCCCCGATGCATTGCAGATTAGGCCGCGCAGAAAGTGAACTGCATTTTGGGTCGACGGTGAACGGCAGCTTATCATTCAGAGCGCGAAACAACACCGACTGGGGCCGCGAGTGTTTCTCCGTCAGTCACGCCGCTCGTCTGTCTGTCTGTCTGTCTGTCTGTCTGTCTGTCTGTCTGTCTGTCTGTCTGTCACACCAATGGAAACGTCCCTCTGCTCCGTTTGAGCGTCCCGGTATCTCTGTCTGCAGCTGGAGCGGCCGGTTGGGATTCGAGGGGAGGACAGGAAAAGGAAATCTGTCTTTCTATGTTCTACTTTTTTTCTCCAGCAGACTGAAATGTGGGAGCTTCTTTTCTACCCTGAGTGGGTGAGCGCTGAGTGGCACACTGTGAAGACAGGGTTATTGTAGCAGCATTTGCTTGCCTAGGCTTTCTGTCTACATTGTGTCTCCCAAGATAGACACGGGATAGAAAGAGACAGAGAGACAACCGAGCCTGAGACTCCAAAAGAGAGAGAAAGCAGACAGAAGGAAATGCATGGAGGAAAATAAGCATGAGACAAAACTTAAGGGATGACGAATAAACGAGTGGATTGTGGATCTAATGTGGCTTGAAGCAATAAACAAAGCGCCATCATATGCAACATCTGCTTCAGCAGTATAGGATTGAAGATAACAATAGTGAGCTTCTTCCTAGTGCTGCAGTTCTCCGGGGTGAAACTTGCAGAAAGTGCTGCAGTCATCTCAAATAGTACCTTTACATTTGGTCGCTGAATTCCCAGCAAGCAGAACACACACACACACAAACAAACACACACACACACACACACACAAACAACGATTCACAAACACGCACACATGCACGGTGCAGAATTAATATGGACCATACTGTTCCCAAAGGTCCAAATCAATTGGGGCCAACTCAGCTCGATGCACAGTTCTAACGGAGGCTCCACGCCCCTCGTCTGCAGCGGTGTCCCATTACAGCAGAACTTTCTGTGCGGCGCGTCTTCCTTCACTGCCCTCTGTGTTCATCTCCACCTCTTATCCACGCCGCCCAAGTGTCAGAGTCTCACTGCCTCCGCCCCTCACTGACCTCCTTCTCGCTCTTTGTTTCCCCACAAAAGAGGGACGGAGAGAGCCGAGGCGAGAGGAACGGACCGAACGTTCAAAGAGAACAAACTTGACTCATAACCGGAGATCTTGTGCAGTGAATGACGCACACTTATTCAATTTATCTGTTTGTTTATATGCTGCATCTGAACCCACCGACTGTGGAAATAACTCATCACAACCGACGCTGTGTAAGGCCGTTTACCTGGTGAGTTGTTGCACTAGCAGTCACTGCTAACTCGTTGTGCTTAGGACCGTCAGTCTGGTCAATACACAGGATCAATAAGGCACACATGGACATGCAAGAGCTCAGTAACAGAAGATCTATGCTCTGCTCATTATTGGCTTTAGCTTTAGGAATTGCTTCCTCCTGTAAAAGTGCACACATGACACTATACTAATTACAGCAAACTTTACTTTCATAGCACTTTCTGAACAAATGTTACAAAGTGCTTTACGAACAAAAATGAAACCCAACAAGGCTGGTAGAATGACAAGAAGGCCAAAGGAGATGAGTGAGGAGGAAGTAAAGACAATAAAATGAATTTGGTTCTGAAAAGTGAACCAAGTGAAAGTCTTAAAGCTGCATTCTCTCTAGTGTCCACCAGGGGGCGACTCCTCTGGTTGTATAGAAGTCTAGTCTAAAATGACTCTACTTCTCTCTTGATTTATTCCCTCAGTAAACATTGTAAACATGAGTTTATGGTCTCAATCTCTAGTTTACAGTCTTCTTCAATACAGCATGATGTTCATTTAGTACATTATGGAGCATTTAGAGTCAAACACACCATAAAGCAGGGGATGCTTTAGGGCGGGGCTTACTGTGATTGACAGGTCGCTATCGCTACCAGAGAGAATACTCTATGTCACTCTTCTGCAGTCCAAATATGAGGGCTCCATCTGCAGATGTTAATGGTTGAGATGCCAGGTCAATACATGTATTTAGGAGCAAGCCCCTTTAAGGCCTTGAGTGTTAGAAAAGCATTTGTGCATTTAAATGCAGCCAGTACAGTTATTTCTGTCAATACACTGAAAGTGGTTGTCAATGGAGCCCAACCTGTAGCCTATGTTTAAAGGTAGGCAGTGGCTCCTGGTGATGAACCCACTTGGAGTAAACATGAAACACAAACAAGGTTCCAAATGAACGCTAATGTTGCGCTCTGTGTCTGCTGGATGTGTGATTAAACCTCTTTGCAAGTCTGCCATTTCATTTTGTGTGGCCAAAAGAAAACTATTTTCAAGTGTGTGTGTGTGTGTGTGCGTGTGTGTGTGTGTGTGTGTGTGCGTGCGTGTGTGCGTGTGTGTGTGTGTGTGTGTGTGCGTGCGTGTGTGCGTGTGTGTGTGTGTGTGTGTGTGTGTGTGAGAGAAAACGCCCCCGTGTTTCTCTTTATGTCACAGTGAATGGCTGGTGAATCTAAACCACTGCTTCGCTTGCCACCGACGAGATTTAGTGTACGGCGGTGTAACAATGGAGCCGGGACTAATGTGTTTCGCCTTGAGACCCATTCAGGTGACCCGCCGCCAATTCCCACTTCCATTCGACTCAATTTCAGGCTCGGCTGAGCTGGGGAGCTTTTTTCGTGCGGGATTTCCACAGCTTTCCCCAACCGACGCTGAGGGAGGAAGAAAAGCTAATGCTGACCGTTAGCATTAGACTAAATTCAGTCAAAGCCATAGTTCATGGGAAAGGGGGGGGGGGCAAAATAGTCAGTGTCAAAATGGCCTCAGACAAGCAGCTGGAGAGTCTTCATCCAGAGTGGAGTGAAAACGAGCTGAGAGGAAAATAAGGGTTAAAAATATGAAACCCCTTCAAAACGACACAGTTAGGATGAACACCATCTAATAAGTGACACACAAGACAGCGTGAGCTCTCTGAGGCAGCTCCATGCTGATAGACTGATGACTGCACTTGGCTGAATGACGAACCCATGTTCCACTCTTATCTGTTCCACATATGCATCCTTTAAACAATTCGTCCTTCTCCATGCCGCCCTGCAGGAGAGCAAACGGAGCGCCGGCTCCAAATGGAAGAGAAAAGATATCAACCATGCTGCCCTCTTCATAACCGATCCTCCAACTGCAGCCAAACGACTTGAAAAATCACTGATGTGGCAGTCAGACATCTTTTATCTCTCTCGAGCATTCTGGTCATTGGAGCATTTTTCTTTTGCATAAGCACTAGTTATTGAGTGAGTGAGGCGAGCGAACACTCCACGTCCCACTGTGTAACTCCTCTGATCGGTCCTGTGAGAGCGCCTCGCAGACACGCAAACACACGGGGAGAGGAGATCTTCAGAGACCGGCCAATGGAGCGACGGGGAGCTGGCAGAGCGGCCGCCTACGCTCTGCCCACACACACACACACACACACACACACACACACACACACACACACACACACACACACACACACACACACACACAGACAGCCCGAGTGCCTGTGGGCGGATGTATGTGCAGCCGTCTGCATTTCGCCATTCAGACACCAGAGCCTGCCATTCAAGGAACAGCACCAGACGTCAGCTGTGCATGTGCGATCGCAGACCGCCCTGTTCGTTCACACAACGCGGCCTTAGCTGCGGCGTAGTTCATCGCGGCAGGTACTTATCGCTGTGCGTCGAGTGTTGTGTCTGTGTTTCTCTGCCCTTCTATATACCCATGTTCCCTAGGCACGACCTTATCCAGAATCTATGTTGAATGTGTAGACATCTCGTGAAAAAAGGTCCCCGTCATGCCATCTCCTCCACGTCCCCTCGCAGTCTTGGTTGGGTTCCCCCGGCCTCGGGCCAGTCCAGCCGCAATACCCAGCGGTGGGAGAGCTGAGAGCGAGTTAGCGGGGTCACCCTCTCCTCTCATTAGCTGGCTGATGGGCCGTGCTGTGGAGCTGCTGTAAAGCCACACAGCCTGTGAACCTCTAATACTCAAAACAACTGCGGATACCATATAAAGCCCCGCCTCCACTCTATTTGTGATACACAGACTTAGTCTGTGTGGCCTTTGGGTCCAGGTCTAATAGGGTCATCCTTAGCTTATACACGATCAAATATATTCTGATATTTTATGTACATGTCACACCAAATATATTACTGTGTGTGTGTGTGTGTTCGTGCTAGCTCTAGCACGAGGAAGACACATGGCACAGTGCCTGGAGAGTCTTTCAATAAAAAAGATTAAAAAAAAAAAAGTGAAGGTGACATTCAAAAAGATAAGAACACATTGTGTTGGGATTCTCTGGGGGTTACGCTCCTCTGTTCTCTGCTCCCTCCGTCTCCTCCTGTCGCCTTTCTTCTCCTCCACCAAATCCCCAAATAAGTCCTCGGCCCATTAAATCACGCAAATGGGAGGAAGGGCTTCTAGTTTAACTCATAAATAACAAAATCCTTGGTGGGAAGCAGTAAAAAACTCCACGGCGCCATTTGATCAAACTACGCTCTCCTTGAACAAAATGTGCAGTCGATGCCGAGTGGCTTCTTGAACGTGCACATGCACGAACACGTGCACGTGCACGAACACACCGCCCCACACGTGCACATATCGATATCTTCGTTGTGCGTTCCCGTCACAGCTGTGGAACGTTGACTCCTCATCCTGATCCTCATTTACACTCAAAGCAAACATCCATCTTCCCTCTCCTGCTGCTCTCTCCTCCCTCCTTCCCCTCCCCGTGTGTTCATGTCGCTCGCTCCGTCTCCCTCACCCACCTCCCTCCCTCCCTCCCTTCCTCTCTCTCTCTCTCTCTCCCCCCCTGGTTGATCTCTCGCCATCAACGCCGGATCCCACCCCGTTCAGCTGACAGTATGTGGAGGACGGGCGCAACTCGACTGACAACCGCACGCCGCCGCACGCTGGCAGGGGGGCAATTGCCTGTGTGCCACATCACACCCTCTGTCTGCGCCCCCCCCCGCGCTTCCTCAAGGATGCTGATCTGGGACGGGAGCGCTCCCTTCCAACAGTTAAACTGATAATGCATATCTGAGGGAGAGAAGTCATCCATCATCATCCGTCACTGCTCGACATGGACCTCTACCAGCACAAAGAGGCCCACACTTACAGACTCCCATTAGTCCGCTTCAGCCGTAAATCCTCCAGCAACAACGCAATCGTATTTCAAATGTTGCTACGCGTGGGCCTCGCACCGGACGGCGCCGTGGTCAGGCGGTACGAGCTATGAGGCACAGCGGTCCGCTTTGTCCTGTCTGGAGCTTTTAAGTGGATCTCTCACGGCCGGATGATCCGGGGATCTCGCTTCTTTACAACAACAATCATCCTTGAGAGTGTGCAGAGGAAATCCTTTTACCAAGCCCGTTGTGGGTCTGGTTCTGAAATAACGAAGGCCAGGGGCTACTGGGCACACACCCGAACAGAATGGAATGGGACCAACACCGTGGTAGAACCACTAAGGAGCATGGACAGGAAGTGAAGGGAGTATGTGCGTCCTCTCACAAACTTCTCAATCTTGAAAGTTGTTCAGCTGTGGTCGATTCCTCTTTCCTTCCCGCCAAATTAAAACCCAACTAATACTGTACTTTGAGATATATTGGTACTGCACATAATGATATGTCGGCCATAGTGGTGCAACGGATCATAAAACTCCCCGTTCGGATCAAACAACTGTATTAATTCAAGTTCTTCACCAACACTAAGAGATCACATGTGAACCCTTCATGATAAGTTAGAACTTACCTTCACCCAGTACTCATTTTCACAGAACAGAGCCTGAACGCATCATAATGTAACTGAACCTAACTTTCGTTCGTTATCCCTTGGCGGGTCTGCCACCGTCCTGTCAGTTCAAACACGGATTAGTTTTTGACAGTGGATCATTATCAGAGATCGGCGACTAGCAAAGCATGAATGCCGATGTCCTGGTCGCATGATTCACTGGATATCGTCGTAAAATGTTATTTCACACTGTGATGGTTAACGTTACACTGCCATGAGGGGGATCCGTACGGATCACGGATCAACAGCGGTCCGTTGCACCACTAAAATATCAGTTATTTAACATTAACACATTTAAGACCAGCGTCACTCTGCGACGTCTCGGCGTAGCGACCACCCTAGAGTTCACTACCTCACTGCAGCAGGGTGAGACGGTAAACCACTGGAGGTCAGCAGAGACAGGAGAAGCTGCTGTTAAGCTGCTCTTTTAGGAATCGTGACAAAGATATATACGGTGTGTGTGTTTGATGAAACTCGGCAGAGATTTCTGGCGGACGGACATGGTTTGATTACAATGAACAACAGTTATAATTGCCTTAGGTTCAAGATTACGTCACTGTAATCGCCCTAATAGGGGAAAATACAAATGAACAGCTGGTCTGGTCCATGGACTAAGAGGGAAATCTGAGGCTGTATATCTGAACAGTCACAGAGCTACTGCCTCTTCTCTCTGCTCGTACGCTTCAGAAAAAGACTTTGCGAGAGAGGAAGAGGAAATGTCAAAGGACAGAGTGAGAGGTCTCAGAGGACTCAAATGTCAGTTTGTCTGCATGCGCGCTCTGTAAACAGACTGCAGATGAAGGGAAGGTAGCTCCGCTGTTAGCTGTTCTCACTCTCGGCCTAGCTTTTCTGTTTGCTCCGTTTCAACAATTTCCCAAATGTGTTCGTCATGACTCATCTTCCCGGCCCGAGGACCTGTTTGATTGCCAGACATTTCCACTTTCGCACAAAGAGAAATGCAAAAAGCGAGTGTTTGTGTGTACGCAGAGAAACGCACGCGTAGATATATCACCGCCGACAATTCATACCCCCACACACACACACACACACACACACACACACACACACACACACACACGTTATCATCATCATCACTGGCCTGAGGGGTAAACACCTTTTTTATTTCTATTTGGTTGATATCTAGCGGCACAGGATAAACATTTCCCCCTCTCCCTGCACCTCCCTGTGGTCCTGCAGACATTGCTCTGTGGGAAGAAAATGATTTGTTGGAAGGAGACGGGCCATCAGTCTCTACCATCACCGAGCCCGCCGACCCGTGACGCCGTAGATGAAGGTGTAGGGCGATAACGGGCAGCGACAACGTCCGATAGACAAACTCTTTCTGTTTTTTTAAATCACACGCAGCTTTTGGCCGTCTCTTGTTGTCTTCCTCTGATTGATAGAAGGTGTTTCCGGCTGGCACTTTGACATGTTAGCCGTATGCCAGGACAGTCGTACGGTCAATGCCGGCTGAGGTTACGGGGCAAGTTAACGCGATGAAAGAGAAAGAGGTGAAAACATAACCTGCGTTTCTCCTTGGAAAAATGAAGTCTTGAAGGTTTCTTCAAAGTTGCCGTCCAGCATGCATAACTCACTGCCTTTCCTAACCTGATAATTATCCAACAATTTAGCAACAAATCTCAAAAGGCACATTTCGTAGATTCAACAAGAGATTGAAAGTAAAACAAAAAGGCTGCGCTGCGCTTTTACCGCGAGTAAAACAGCTGCCATTACTGCGGTGACATGTCCACAGTAAAGCTCTTTTGCACAATTTTTGCTGAGGACTTGAAATTCTATTGACTGTAATCTTGAGAGAACTTTGCTCAGTATATAAATGAAATCAGGAAGACTTATTCTTACTCATCATTCTCTCCCTCCTCCTCCTCCGGTCCGCCAACCAGATGTTGCCACAATCTCCATCAGCCAATCACGTCGCTGCTGTCGAACGTCGCTGCCCCCCCCCCCTCTCCACCCAGGCTACATGCAGCGATCATTCAGTGTCCAGGTGGAGTTAGTCATCTCCAGCAGTCTCTTCGTCTCATCCCCACCACCAGAGTCTAGACTCCAAACCGGGGTTTCCTATTCTTCTTATAGCTTCATCCCCCCCCCTTAAAATATGACTTTTTTACATAATGTACAATAACATAAAACAATGTATAATGCAGGAAATCATAGACTGTGCATTCGTTGATTTATTGTTCTAAGCTGGAAAACAATTCCGGGGCTTTAATTACAACAAAACACTTTCACACACAGGTCAGACAAAAGCTATATGGAGTATGGATTTTTTTTCCCCCCAAAGTTAGTTGTGTTGTAACAACTTTCAGACAATGTGTTCAAATTGAGACAAACTCCCAGCCATTAGTGAGGCCCACCTTCACCTGGAGGGGCTGGTTATTGACCGGACGTTGTTTCCACTGTGCCATCGAAGAAATAGGAGCGACACCAACGTGCACAAGAGAAATCAACCGGTTTAGAATTATATCTCAGTCATTTAAGTTTCACATCAGCGATGAACAGAAACACACCTGGGAGGTTAATGTGTGTGTGTGTGTGTGTGTGTGTGTTTGTGTGTCTACTTCCTCCCTTCACTTCTGCTTTCCTCTGCTGTCTACCTTCCTCCTGTCCCAGACTTCATTTCATTAAAAATTCCAGCAAACCTAATTTCACGCAATAAATGCATTATCCTAATCAACAGTGATGAGTGGAGCATGCACCGCCGCACACATGCATGTATCTGTGTGTGTGTGTGTGTGTGTGTGTGTGTGTGTGTGCCATTAAGGAATTCCTACTTCCTCTGTGCTCCTGGCTCATCAGTATGGTAGAATAAACCGGTTGTTCATTAGCTGCAGCACTGCTTACTCTCTATTCCCTAATTATTAATGACCACTCTTCATGTGAATGTGCACTCGAGTGTGTATGGACATGCACTTGTGTGTGTGTGTGTGTGTGTGTGTGTGTGTGTGTGTGTGTGTGTGTGTGTGTGTGTTGAATTCCTGTTCTCGGGCTGTGATTACGGCGTGTGGATTCAGAACTGTTTCAGTTGCCCGCAGCTCACATCACACAACATTAAAGCAACCGGTGTGGCGAGTCGACAATCTGCTTGATCGCGGTGCGACTACCCACAAGTCTCTGTGCTTCTCCCGACGCCTCAAGCTCCGGCTCTTAGATGGAACAACCGAATTGAGACGAATGGCCCGTCGAGGGTGACGGAGGCAAGTCGTCCCCTGAAAGGGGGGGGGGGGCCTGCAATCAGCATACAAACGATGACAGATGCTTTCAGCTACATGACTTATTGATGATGTCGTTATCACATCAGCAGAAACAGTAATGCTGCTGATTTTCACCATGTGTAGCACGGTGGAAATAGCAAGCTAGCTAACTAGCCAGCTGTCTGCTAGTTACAGTAAATGAGCCGAACACAGTTGTCTCCTATCTGGCGATAGCAACGTGTTTTCCGTCGCTGTGACATGAATGTGCAGATCTAGCATTAAGTAGTTAAATCTCCAGGCTTCGTGACGTTACTAAAGCACTGCTTTCATAGTCGTTACTGCAGAACCTCACCTCAGTGAGCCCACCGGTCGCCCTGCATCTGTTTAGTTCATGCAGGAGTCACAGCGGTCGCATTGGCAATGGCACACATAAAAATGGCCGCCGCTCCGATCGTCCGGCTACATTGATTTGATTTGCGTTGACCGATCCCGTTTCATTTCTACGGTGTGTCAGATTGTTGTTAAGTCGGCAGCAGAGGTAGTCACAGAGGAGATGAATTGAGACACGGCCGATAATGTTAACTACTGTAGCATTAGCGCTCCGTGCCAGTCATGTCGCGGTTTCCATCCGTGTCTGACCAAAATGTCATCACTTCCATCATTTCATCCTATTCGACATTTGTGTGAAATTGTCATAATTAGCATATGAATTCTAACCTCATGGCCAAAAGAAAACGTATTTCGTGAGGTCACAGGGATCTTTGACCAGAACATTAAAATCAGTTCAACCTTTAGTGCAGCTACTCCGATGAGCTGAATGAATGAATCCATTATACGCTGAGGGTGAGGTCACAAGGTGCTGTATCACATGGTACAACGACTGTCACATAGAGCACGACATAGGCAGTGACTGACTAACATGTATGGAAATTAATTTGAAGAATGCTTCGCCATTGTGCAGTGCAGGTGGGCCTTATCGCTCTAAGCTTGGCAGCACACGTGAACTTTCATTTTAAAGGGGCACGTGCGCGCCCCACACACACACACACACACACACACACACACACACACACACACACACACACACACACACAGTAAAGACGCCGCTGGCACACCTGTGACCACACACGCTTGTTATTCTTGAAGTCTTTCACGGGCAGAAGTGAAACACAATGGCGTGGAAGGTGAGCCGACGCGCTTGACTGCTTTTTTAGTTTTACTGGTATTTGTGACACAGGTGGAGCGTGACGGGGAGCGGGGTGTCACCACTTCAGACAAACATTTCAACCTCAGCGGCTTCACATTTAATGCGCGGCGTGGCAGGAAATGCAACTGTGATTAGCTCACTTAGCCCATAAATGACACTAATTGTGCCACCGACAATGTAGCGTCATACATTATTCTCTGTATTGTCAACTTGTGTATAGCAAGCCCCCCCCCGCTTTCCACTAAAAACACACACACATCCGCCCTTATTTCTCTTGATATTACACCAAGACAACGTTCTATGATTTGCATGAACTCGCTATTTGAATAGTTTATTCGGCTTCAATTTGTCATCCCATTATTTGCAATTAATTTGAACACAGCAGCGGTCTGTGTGTTCGATCGACTGTGAAGAAGAGATGATTGAAAAGTGTCTAAGGGGAGAGAATGCACACGTGGTTTCCGCGTGTCAAACCGTCAAAAATAATAAAAGAATACTGATTGATATCCATCCGATTCCCATAACAGTCACTGAATTACCACTAGGACGGGAAATACATGAGGCAACACAATTTTTTTTGAAGAGCTTAAGAACGTTAAGGACAAATCACAAACATTACCAACTCAATGAAGTCATTGATCAAACAGATTCATCTCACACACTGTAATTGGTTTCTCATCCCTCAAAAGCCCTCGTGCGTATGTCTTATAGAAGCGCTGGCCGTGTCATCGGGCCTTTTGCCAAATGTTTGCAGAAGCTTTCTCCCGTGGGTGCGTGATCACAATCTACGGTCTATTTATATGCAGCCTCCGTATCCGTGATTGAAGCACCTGTAAAATAGGCAATTTTACAGTCGCTGCGCCTAATCACTCAGCTGTGGGTGGGAAATAACCTGCCCAGGCAAGCTGAGACCTGCCAGCCGGCTGTGAGAGCACGCCGTTTATGTGTGTGTGTGTGTGTGTGTGTGTGTGAGTAAACCTGTTAATGTCAGTGAGTTTATACAGTAGATTAATTCATAAAGTATCGTACTGTATGGCTACCACCATGAACTGACCAGGGGCTTTAATCTTTAGGGATTTTTCTCTCTGTGACCGTTAGAAAAACAATTCATCTGCACTTCATTTGATGACAGAAACTGGTTGAACAATGACAAGCAGCGAGGCCCTGTGTGTGTGTGTGTGTGTGTGTGTGTGTGTGTGTGTGTGTGTGTGTGTGTGTGTGTGAATAAGTGCCAGCTTTTTCACACAACATGGGTTTTGCTTTATCAAAGTTAATTGCCCACTTACTCAACTCTATAGAGAAAAAAACCTGCAGCAAAAAAAAAATAAAATCTCAAAAGGTGAAAATTAAGAAATGACTTCCCACGCGTGGCACATATAACAAAGTGCTTTTAAATAAAATGTGGCAGCAAACAACAAGCAGCAGACAAATAAGTTACCCCTCCAGATCACATGTGTGTACTTCTGCTACTGTTATTCTATCTGGTCAACATGTCTACAGAAAGAAAGACGTACTGAAATACATGCTGGTCCAAATGATGTCAATCAAATCTATAACTAAAACAGTAAAAACTAAAACAGTCAAGTATCATAATTACACGAGGATTAAACCACATTTGACTTCCCTCGGTGTTGTACTTGTGATTTTGGCGTGTGTTTAAACATTGTTTTAAGAATTTTTAAACATGTATAATCTCGTAGAAAAAAAGTTTGCTATTAAAAAAAGCATTAAATCATATAAATATAATAAAAACATAGAAACCTGGATGGTAATAGATCACTTTTACAGAAGGTGCTGCAGGTTCTGTACTGGAACACACACTGGCCTTAATTTATTGCAGGCGAGCGTGATTAATAAAATGGAAATTATGTAAATCAAATTGATTGAACCTTTCCAAATTCAAAGAAATTATGCACGGGGTGAAACACGCACAGTCACCAGGACAGGAAACAGCGTCATGCCCACTCGAGCTGCGTATCCCTGAACTGATGTGACAAAAAGGCAGGAGGATCTGTTTTTACCAAGCAGAAAGAAGGAAATAGTGGGTCGTTCACAACTTTAAGGCACCAGAGTGGAACGTTAACTTTGTGATGAAGCAGCCACAGTGACGCCGTGTCACAGATGTAGCTTTAATCTAGCGCGGCCACGGCTGAATTAGAGCGAAACAGAACCCTATTGAAGAGGTGATTGACAGTCCTTAGTCCTTCAGTATAAACGGTCCAACACTTCAGTGAAAAGCACACACACCGCTTGCTATGAACTCTTCCTGGAAAACGAGAAAGCTTGAGACACATTGTCTAATTAATCTTAAACTTTCCACCTTAGCGAGAGTCTCAGGTGATAAAAAGTGGAGAACTGTGTTCATTTTTCTATCAGCGACTCCTCCTTTGAATAGGTGATGATAGTAAGCGAAGCTTGTGGGGTAGGTGAGTTGCGTGAATCACATTTTAAGCTATTTTCGTGATCGGACAAGAGCCAGTGGGTTCTGAGATTGCATTTCTTGCATTCAACCAGAGCCTACTCCAACGTGATTGGTCAGTACTACACAGTCTACACACAGAAACCAGCAAGCTTCCAATACCAATATCTTGTCCCTTTGCATACAGATTGTGCGTATGAATCCAGAATGTGTTCACAGAGATTACCGCTAACTCACAGATTAGACACAGATACTCACGGTTTAGTGCCCCAGTTCCCTTGTTTGGAATCCTAATACTGCATGTGCAAACAAATGAACTGTTCCTATTCCTAGAGAACCATTGAGCTTCATGGATCTGAGCGTGTTTCTTACCTGTTTGAGCTTCTTCAAGTCTTCATCCAACTCAAGATTGTCCAAGATTACAGCAACAAAAAGACTGAGCAGAATCTAAAATGCAACAAGAGGACACAATGCTGTGTGTGAACACATTTCAAAGAGAGCGAGAGAAAAAATACTTTCAATAGCCTCTCAACGGCTCTCAACGTAGCGACGGCTGAGCTAGCGGCTCGCAGCTAACAGCGCTAACAGTGCTGACAGAGCTAACGGTGTTTCCCTGAGGGGGAGGCGGAGGGTGGGCGACTTCACTCTCTGCTCAGGAAGACATTACTCCACTATATCTTCACATAGCTAATAGTTGTTTGCTGCTATATTAATGCTCTGAATATCAAATTCAGCACCTTTAAAAAGAGTCGACGTCACGACCTCAGTGACCTTTCACAAGACATATAACTCTCTTTTCCTCATAATTGGATTGGATTTGATTCCCTGCACCTTCAACTGTTTTCCACCTTGAATGCCTCGTGTATATATATATATATATATATAGCTCATGTCACGGCTACAGGGTTCTGTGTGCTCTGCCAATGTTGCCGTATTAAATGTGCAGCCCCCCCCCCCCTTTGAGGCACGCTTTGTGATACCGAGCTCTGATAAACTTTGACTCGACTTCTACTCAGTGTGTGAACACGTCGCAATATGTAAATATCATTATCCCCGTTTCCATTATTGAAATAAGACTTCTTTTTTTTTGTTTCCAAAAGTACAATGTCTGCCTAGTAATTGCATTTGTTCTGTTCTGGAGGACATCCTGTCTGTCTGGGCTGAGGCGTGAGTCATCTTGAGACCGTCTGTGTTGTCTGAACGCTCCCCATATTAAGAGGGCCAAACCGCCAAAATGTCAGCACTTCTTACGCCTGCAGGTCTGATCGACTGTGATTAGATGCACCGCTCCAGAGCACACCGACGGCCGCGGGGGCACTAATTGGATGCATTAAGAAAACTACTTGTGTATCCTTTTGGCTACTTATTTTTCGCCAACCCTGCTTTTACTGACCAAAACAATGTGATGAGATTACTGCACTGAAATGCATCTCTTGCAACTTATTTGACTTGTACATTTGAAACGGCACAGTGAGTTCCTCACCAGGGTAGCGAACAGATGGTAGAGGATGAAGTAAATGGCTACTACGGGAGCCCACATGTGACCTACAGCCACCAGAGTCTGGTCCATGACATCCACCCAGCCCTCCTGGGTTAGGATCTGGAACATGGACATGAATGCCTACAGGGAGGAAAGCACAGGATGAGAGGGAGTGAGAGAGGCAGAAGGCTGCAGAGGGCAAGTGAGTGCGTGAGCGGTGAAGAGAGGGAGGAGAAGACGGAGACGGCGAGGAAATTACACCGAGAGGCAGAAGGATCTGACATTTGAAACATGCTTTTTTTTTTTTCTTCTTTACAAATATCACACAGCTGATCCCTTTCTGACCATTCCTCTCTAGGTAACGCTTTTTTAAATATTACAGAGAGAAAGAAGAGAGGACATTTTCTGTCCTGCCGCCCTCCATTTTACTTGGTAGAGGTCAGATAAAAGTGTAGGGAAGAGACACCGGCAACGCCGTGGCCCCTGGAGTCAAATGGCAAGCCTGTGCCTCCTCCTTAGCATCTCACCTCCAGACAGCCAGCCCCCCCCCCCAGCTGCTCCCACGTCACCGCGGATGAAGATAAACCCAGCAACAGGTCCTTGCCCGTGGGGGGGGGGGGGGGGGGGGGGAGACAGCCAGACATCATTAACTGTGATGCGCCGTGCGTCTCGTGTGCACATGAGGCAGTGACGGAGACGGAGAGAGAGAAGGGGAGCGAGCATACAAGTGGCATCTGTTTACGAGCAAACCCCCTCGTGTCCCGCTGTGCCTGGGATCGGAGAGAGATGATGGAGGGGGTGAGGAGGAATAAAAAAAAAAATTAAAAAAAAGGAGGATGGAAAGATGAGGCTAATGAGGGCGAAGGCGGCTCACGAGCACTTAGGAATCAAAGGAGGAGCCACATCTGTCGACCTCATCCTGGACATCTGCAGGCCTCCTCTGCTCGTCTGAGGCGTCTCTCTGGAGCTGCTCGCATGAGTTTATACGTTTTGTATGAACCTGTGTGTCCTGATTTTAACTGCATTGCATGTTTCCCCGAGAGCAAGTCACTTGAACATTAGGGCAGAAGAGGTGCGTTTGGAGCAGGTGAGTTTTTAAGAGTTTACCCGTTTGGTCGGCTTTACTTGTGCAGGCGAAAGTTACGCCATTCAAAATCAGATGGTTCCTGCTAAATGACTGCTGATGTTGCATTAAAATGCTGGCTGAATAAAAATAAATATAAAAAAAAAATCTTTTCTTTCACCACAAAGAATCACACAAAAGCACCACTTTAAATCTGGTTTTAAGACGTTTTAGAGACGTTCACGCTCGCAAGTTTCGTGGAAATAAATCATTCAGCATGAAAAAAGCATAAAGCAATCGACTGAAGAAATGTGAATAGACAAAGACCAAAACGGGAGCAGCAGTATAATGAGTATAATATATAATACAGCAGTATAATAATACAATGCTATCCTACGAACAGTTACTCCTCATTGTTGGTGTTTTCCTACGATAGCCAGCGACACGTTATTTTACGCTCGCTACATGCACACGGCCTTTTCAAAATAAACTTCCGTCTTCACAGGAAACAACTCAGGTCGGCGTAGTCAACAAAACTACTCACGTTTAGGACGAGATCGTCGTTTTGGGTGAAACTGACCACGGAAGTGCGTAAGTTACGTGACTTCTTCTTTCACGCCGAAACATGAAAAGCGTTCTCCTGGCAAAAGCAGAAGTGACCCTGATCTGTTCAATGAATCACCCATTGGTGCTTCGGTATGTGACTCAGGGTGAATTTGAAACAAGTTGTGATTCATTTGGGCACAGTTTACCGAGAAGAACACAGAAATAAGCTGAATCACACCGACAGAGGCGTTCTGAAATAGAGCTAATACGTGCAGATTGCCCTCTTGGTAGCAGAGGTTCCTTACCCTGGGGAACGTGGTGAAGCGGTCCAGCTCCTCCACGAAGCAGAACATCTGCAGGCTGATGGCCGACATGACGATGAGGAGGCTGGCTGTGAACACCACCAGGCTGCCGAGTTTTTTACCCGGACCAAATATCTTGTACACAAAGTCCTCCAGAGCCGGGGAGATCTTAATCAAACGCACGACACGCAGCACCTGAGGAGAGGGAAAGCAAACGCTGTGAGGAGACTGTTTGAGGAACCCTTGTTTTTTTTTTTGGTCTTTGGGACAGTAATCATGAGGAAATATTAAAATATAAATCAGCACAGGGGGAAAAAAACAGGGCATTGATGTGGACCCAGTGGTGAAGGTGCACTGATACTGTGCTCTGTCAACGGGCTCAGGCCCGAAAATTGCTTGCGGTGACAACAACCCCCAAAAGGTAATGCATACTCTGACTCTGATCTGGGATCCAGAAGAGTGGCTATTGATCGAGCTCAGCAGCCCCTGGCCAAAGATTTTTTTTCTTCAGAATCCCGCTCTAAGCCAAATGAATGTCTATCTCCCGTTCCCTGGACGGGAGGGAGGCTGGTCTAAAGGGGGACCCTACAGTAAACTAATACAGTAAGAACGCTCAGCAGCATGATGACAGATGGGAATGGGAGGACATTATACCCTCCAGTCCTGACAGACCGTGATGACCACTATCCATTTTACTACAGCTGCAAGCTCTGGGGCTGAGAGCAATGAGAGGGTAGGTTCACCGAGGGTGAGCGCTTATACGCCTTTTCTCTCTTTTTCTGTCCAAAGGCTGAGAACTACACAGCTTGGGAATCTGAAAAGGCAGTGTGCAAAATACTTGATTGACACGTCAGACCCCCCCCCCCTTAAAACACAATTATTTGTCTCTTGGAGTCACTAAAATGTCTTTTCATAGCGCACTAATGCCGAGAAGTTTTTATGAATGAGACGCGACGGGCTGCCGCTAAAAGAGAGCCCGTCTCCACGTCTGTTCGTGGACCTAAACGGACCCCCTTTGGACAAATTGGATCCAATGTCTCGGATTAAAGCGGGACGCCGTCGCTCCTCGTCTTGGAAACCAGGGCAGCGACAAGAAGAAGTGTGTGTGTGTGTGTGTGATTGGCTAGAGAGAGGCGAGTGCGCTGTGCGTGGTGGTTGCGTCGCTGTGTTGTGTGTGTGTGTGTGTGTGTGTGTGTGTGTGGCTTTATTGTTAACGATATACAGCCTCAGCAATGTGTGTGTGTGTGTGTGTGTGTGTGTGTGTGTGTGTGTGTGTGTGTGTGTGTGTGTGGCTTTATGGTTAACGATATACAGCCTCAGCGATGTGTGTGTGTGTGTGTGTGTGTGTGTGTGTGTGTGTAGCACGGTTGCCTTTGCTTGCATCCATGAATATCTAACTAATTTAGTCGTATATCTGAAAAACCGAAGAAATAAATGCGACTGTTTGAAGAGAAGAAAAAGAACAAACATATCTCGACTACTCATGCAGACATGAGAAGAGCAATAAACAATGAAATCTAATCAAAAGTAATTACTTTCACGAGGGGTTATCCCAACAACGGTGCAGGCTCAGGGCCAGATGTGCGAGAAGGAAACACCACAAATAACAGACTGCTGTTGCACGGCTGAATCAAAAGCTTGTTTTTTTTTCGCCCCCCCCCCCCCCCCCCCCCACAAAGAGGATTGTGCGCCTGCTACCAATGATTAACTATAAACGACACTCGGAGAATGGCTCTCCAGCTGTGCCGCCTGTGTGTGCTTCTGGCTCCAGCCTCTTGCAAGACAAAGCAACGCTTAACATAAAATTGAATTGCATAGCGCGTCGCATTGTCGCTGTCACGGATAGCCCATGCAGAATTTTTAAACCCGTATTGGCAAAATACCAATAACTAGAATCGGATCAGTGCGTCCCCCGACCAGAATTGTCCAAAAATGGTACAATGCCCCGCCTATACGGACGAATGCATCGACTGAACTGTTAAATTGTGCCGCTGCTGAAGTCGTCGCGAACACTGAACCCGCAGAATGGAAGTGTGGAGGTGGGTTGATTAAAAATCATTCTGCCAAAGTGGGGTGTTTGCATTGTGACATTTGGTCCAAAGACAATTGAAAACACCCTCTGGGAGGATGAGATTAAATACAAATCGGATTGTGTGGTCCCTAGTCCCTTCTCCACTAGCTAGCACACATTCCTCAAAGAGCCTTAAGGTTAATCAACTGCGACTAAATGTCATCTGATTAAAATGGGACCTACTTGGAGTGAAGAGTGAGGAAGGCACCTTTTTAAATGCTGCCCATCGGCCAAAAGCAGAGACCTGAATATGAATATGTGCAACTGAGAAATCTACTGACACCGCTGTGTCTCGGTTATGATTTATCGCTTTTTGTTTTAAGACAACAAAGGTTTTCACACGACGCGTTCGCACGCGTTTGCTTGAGCTTAAGCATCGACAAATGCGTGGATGGCAGCTGTTGAGAGAGTCGATTGGAGACCCATGAAGGAGCTCCATCCACACCTACAGCAAAGTCACTGGGCTACACTTTGGACAGCGTGCAGCACTTATAGGATCTGGATGGAGGATACTTCTACTAGGCGCCGTTGCCACATGGGTCACAATATACAAAGATGATTTATATTTCTGCCTTGGGAACCGGACAAAAACATTTCCGATACTCGCCGGCGTTTGTGCGTTTGTGAGTGAAGTGAGTTGAGACGCGCTGGATATGTAAAATGATTTTGTTAATCAAGAGGGTCATATCAAACTCAAAACTAAGATTCAGCAGCACAAGCGCGACAGAGACGCCATTGAGTGACCGGTTCAGAGACGTCGGGGTGATTCTCTCTTTTAGACCCGCCGTCTAACCTGGGAGGACTTGTGTAAATGTAATAGATTACTTGTCAGGGTTGAAGATTCACAACGTATTGTAAAAGAGGTGCGGACACAAATGAGGAAGGCTCGAGAAGAGTGGTGAAGAGGAGCCGTGATACGCCGACGAAGACGCAAATGTGTAGGCAAACATAGAATTTATAGACAGAAACAATGTAGATCACCGCTGCTAGATACTAATCTCTAGTGAGGACAAATGCATCACACATTACTGCGTCTACTTACAGAATGATCAGGACTTTCCCAGCGCTCTGCCTCACATACGGGGAGTTGAGGACTGCATGTTAAGGCTCAGTTTTTATGCAAAAATATCACCTAAAAACCATCAGGGAACGACTCTTTTCACTGAACATATCAAACGTCCCTCAGAAATGGGTCACGACTGGAAAAATCACTTCACCAGATCTCTGTTAGACACTTGTGGCGTCGGTACATTTAAAGCATTTTGAATGAATAGTGGAGAGGCTTTAACACCGAAGAGCGATATGATTGATTGTCGCTCATTAATGCGCGGTCACAGGAAAGAAATGTCACTAAATGATTCACGGCTTCTGTTCCATCTGAAGTGAGGATGATTCAGTTTCACATTTAGGATATAAAGGGATCCATGTATGTTTATACAGGCATGCTGTGTGTGTGTGTGTGTGTGTGTGTGTGTGTGTGTGTGTGTGTGTGTGTGTGTGTGTGTGTCTATACCTGAAAGTAGGTGAACTGAGAGTGGTAGAGGTCGGGGTAGATGTGCAGCGTGGTGCCCACCACCAACAGAGATTCAAACTTGTGCAGGGAGGAGCTGATGTAGCCGGTGAAGCCCAGACACCAGATCTTCAGAAGAGCCTCCAGGTCAAACAGCACGGTGAAGGCGACCTGGGGTGGAACGGAGGAAACGGCGATCAGCGGTTTATTACTCCCCGCCACCACAAATCTCTCTCAACAAGAAGCAGTTAAAGGAATATCTCACCCTTAAAAAGACACGTTTTCTATATTGATTACGGGAATTCTTGAGGAAAACGTTCTATTCAATTAATCAAGGATTTACTCCGTTTGCGGATTCTCCGTTCGCTGTGGAGGCGTGTGAGATAAATAAAGTTTTATCAAAGGTAACGCATAGATATACACATGGTGGCCATTTCTCCCCCAACCCTGTACAGGTTACATGTTTTATTATAGAGTCATTTTGAAATGAATTTTACTTTTCCAATTTCTGCCTCTTTACATTCATTTCAGAGGAAAGACTTTGTACTTATTTGACAGCTATAGTTACTTTGAAGATTTATCAAAATATACATTCAATTCATAAAACAATGCCTCACTAACGATTGAACTACCCAGTAGTATAAAGTAGCTCAGCCTCCACCAGCTCCACCACTTAAATGCAGTTGTCCTGTACCGGAGACGGAAATAACTGAAGACGGCACCAGGCTGCGGTACGTTGTGTTGTTGGAGCTTGACCCAGAGCAGGGGCCGGACATCGGGGTACCGTGTTCTCTGTCACATCGATTCTTACCTTTCTGTTCCAAACCTGTCTCTTGCTAGTCCCCTTTATGTGCCATACTAACTCCTCGGAGGACCCCTTTAAGTAAAGCATCTGAATGCTTCCACCACCTTCAGCAGGTGGGTGGGGGGGGTTACAGTAAAAAGGAGGGAATGAAATTGGCACCTCACCAATGAAGCGTGCATTTCGGCGTTTAGCTCTAAACCCAGTGGCTCCATTTTCTATTTTTCCCTCCACAGCCTTCACACAGATTGGAACAAATCTGCAGATCGATGGCCGTATGATATGGATGGAGAGAGTGAGCGAAGGTAATATTGTGTCTGTTTTGTTATTTTTTTTCCTTTCTCCTTCCTTTTTCTTATCTCCTCCATTCAGCTGTGTGTGTGTGTGTGTGTGTGTGTGTGTGTGTGTGTGTGAGAGAGAGAGGGACGGGGGAGGTGATTACACTCCTCGCAGTCTTTGTTGGCGCTTTCCCACCTGAATACTGATGACATCAAACCAACCTGCATGACTCAAAATCAAAAGGAGCTAATAAACAAATATACATATACTGAAGTTGATTCATGAAAATGATAAATATACAAAAAGGTATGGATTATAAACTGTCTGGTACCCTCAAATCCCCAGTTGGACCATACGTCTATAGAAAGTGGTAATATCACGAGGCACTCAGACTACGTGAGGATTAAATCCCTATTAATAACAGACCGTGACATCACCATGGAGGCCATTCCAAATAAGGACCTCCACAGTAGAGACAAACCCTTTGTCTGTGTCCTTCAACGGGCTTTGACCAAAAGATGATCTCACGCTGTTTGTTATCTGATAATATGAACTAAAGCCATGCTCGAAGGCCTTGTGTCAATGTTACAATCCAGAGGTCGAGGTCGACATCTGGAGTTGACAGAAAAAAAAGCAGGAAAGTGAAGGAAAAAGAGAATCATCTCACCTCCGCCAGGTAAAACTCATCATAGTGCCGGCGGTAGTTCTCGCCTTTGTAGTAGTTGCTAGCGGCAACGATGACGTCCACGGCGACCATGCTCAAGATGAACATGTGGAACACGGAGGACCGCATCAGTTGCTGTGGAGACAGAGCAGCGTTTCCATCGCAATCAATGTCAATTGCACACGACGGGCGAGGAGGAAAGAAGAGGCGCGTGGGAAATGCGACGGCCATTTTCATTTAGTTTCCCATTGAGCTTCATCAAACTCTGGTCTACGGATGTGAGCCGGCAACACCACGATACTAATGAAGTTAGTTACAGCCAGTCTGATTGAAGGTTAGAACTCGGGCACATGATGTACAGACAGGGAGACAGGTAAGGTGTAATGACCCACAGAACAAGAGGGATTGTGACAAACAGGGCGATGAGACTCTGCCTCATACATGTGACGGTACAGACACGGGTTCTTTCTGTTTCTGAGCTGCCGACTGTACACTGTCCTGTATATTACGAGGTGGAAACAGGCAAAGAGGGAGGGCCGGCGGCTAAACGGCAGGCAATTCAAAGCAATCAGGAGCCTTTCATTGGTCGCTGGGAGAAACATCCACCCAGACGGCAGAATCAGTGTGCATTCAGACAGCCCGGAAACAAGAAAGGAAAGGGGCGAGGAGCAGCGTACCTTATTTCCCGAGGGGGACAGCGGGGGGGCATTGGACGCCTCCAACAACAACGTGTAATGGAAACAGTCGGGGCTTAACAGAATGGGAGGGGAAACACCCCCCCCCCCTCTCCCCTCCCCCCTCAACAAAAATGTTTGGAGAAAAACTCGCACTCCTCGCTCAGACAAACACCGGAACGTATGACAGATGTGATCGCAGCCTCGATCCGCATGTATGTGGCATAACGAACAGCTTGAGAGTGGGTAGCTCACCCTAAAAAAAGACTGGCATGTGAGACTGGAAATAGGAAGACTTTAGGAAAGATGAAGAGTGTTTGCAGCAATGCTACCCCGGGAAAATGGGACCACTGCCATCTACCCTCCTACACACGAACACAGCAACGGTGCTTAAACTTCTTAAACTCTGGAAAGATGATCCACCATCGGTAATCAGAGAAAGAGTGACGACGACGGAACTCGTGTGATTATCTGATGGAACTTTGAACTTGGGCAGATGATTCACTGCTTTAAGGAACCAAAAAAAAGTCATACTCAGTGACAAACGGAAAGAGCAGGAGATTTAGAGAGAATGTCATCTTTTAACACATGAGGTGACTGTTGTTTGTATTTACCTGACACGGTCCTCTTCTGGTGGTGTTATTTCTGAAAGGTCGGAGCGAGTAGCACGATTGTTAAAGCACTTTAAAACGCCGCTGGGAGGAGGTTAGAATCACGGTTATGCTTCTCTCTCCTTGAAATAACTAAATTACAGTCAATTAAAACAGGATTTCCTACATTTCTACCACCTAACCTCTTGGATTAAGTCAAAAACAAAGCCACCTGCACTAGTTAGATAGAGGATGCCATGAAAACCAAAAACGCCTAAAAGGGCCGACTCTTTGATTCGGCTCCTGAGCGAATGGCCCACCTCCTCAGCCAAAACCCGTCCCATCAGCGGGCTTACCACAGGTGGGCTGGCTGGGAACGTTAGCTAACACAGACGGGCCGATCCGTCCGGCATGTCGGCAACAGAACAATCGTTCTGTCTGCTAATCTTTGGCTGGAGTCGGTAGACCAAGCAGGTTCAATAAATATACGCTAGCTTCTCTTTTCCTTATGTTCTATCTATGATCGCAGTGAAACTCAATTATTATTGTATTATTATTATTATTATTGGGAAAAAAGTGGGTTAATTGAATAATGAGCTCCATTGCTCTGGCGCCTCTGCCTGTAGCCACGCCCAGCGGTGATGTCACAGTGTGCGGACACGCCCCCGAAGTAAACGGATACATCACTGCAGACAAGATTTAAAGCTGGCGTGAAGTTTTACGAGGTCGTATTTTCTGCTCTTATTTGGTCTCGTCTTTTTTGTCTTATTGTTTTTTAATTCATTAGCTTGTTATTGAGCACAACATTCCATTCACTGTTGTGAAATGTGAATTCTTGCCATCGTGTAAACTCAACCCAGACCAATACAGCTGCTAGTCTTTGGTTTCTACACGCACACACACACACACACACACACACACACACACACTCCGCTCAGCCAAAACACCCATGGGGGAGAGCGTCTGGTTGCTGGAAATGTCAAACTGCTTTGTCACGTCCAATCTCAGTCAGGGAGCGCAACCACTGTGTGTGTGTGTGTGTGTGTGTGTGTGTGTGTGTGTGTGTGTGTGTGTGTGTGAGGGAAGGAGGGGGAGATGGAGGCAAACTGACAGAGAACAGAAAGTGGATGCTTGTGCGTATGAATTGGTTTTCTCAAGGTCCTGACTTTGCCCATATTCCCTGTCAGCTTTTGGGAATCAAACAGATACAGTCTGCCCATCCAGCTCCGCCACAAAATCACTTTTTTAATCTCTCCCTCACATTCCCATTTATTTATTTATTTTCCAAATGGCTAAAGATGTGCCTTCATGTCGCTCCAAAGGCAAAATGCCCTAATTCACCCAATGCAGCTGATGGCACTGGCACTCCATACATGGCCTCAAGATAGATTCAAAAGCATAAATCAGGGGCAATATATACCCCCCCCCCCCCCCCCCCCCCCCCCGTTGTGTCTCTGAAATCCTTTCACACATTTGATGGATTCTTTATTATGTGCGTTGCTGATTAATTTCTAAAACATGACCCAGTACATTCTGCAAAAAATACAGCATGTACTCAGCTCTCACTTGCTTGAATGCAACACGGCGTACGTGATAGAAATTACGAACGCAATTAGTGTTGTAGATAAATCATTTCAAGTGGATGTTGGTATTTGGGGAAAAAACTGTTGCACGCTGAAGAAAAACCAACGTTAAAAATAAGAAGAAATAAACACCGCCCTGTTCGTCAAGCGTTCTGACTTCTTATTTTTTATCACCCAATTTATGCCCTGTCAATTTAAACAGTGCAGCAAATCGTCACTCCGTGAAGGCTGTCTGGTCAGTGCGACGTCAACTGCAATCTCACAGAGGAGGAGAGACAGCTGTGCTCATGAGAGGCGTCCCGACATGATCCTCTGTCAATAGGCATCACAGTCATCTGGAGGAAAGGGGGGGTATATATATGTATATATATATATATATATATATATATATATATATATATATATATATATATTTAAGTATGGCTGATACCTGGAGCATGTCCAGTGGCCGCAACTGCGACCCAACCAGGCAGACTGGCAGACCAAATGGCTGCTTCCTCCTGCTCCGTCTGTTCACTCGGACTGCCAAGGAGGAGGACGAATGCTCCCTCCTACCGGCGCATGAGGCGAGCGTGGCGCCCGTGCTCGTGGCTGGCAGGATGTATAACGGCGTTCACACAGGACTTGTCGCCGACCGTCCGGGGCAGCGTCCTGGCACCGTCTCCCGCTAGAGAATTCTCTCTCCTGTCTACCGAGATCAAGAGGAAACTGAGAGGGATTAGGGACCGCTTCACTTGATTTCATCTCCTCAAGTCTCCTCGCTGGCGTTCTGTTGACGACAAATAAACAAGTGAATCTGTCGAGGCTCTTTTCTTTTCTCGCGGTATGGAAGTGGGCAACGGGAGAGATGCAGAGCAGGTCTCTTTAAAGTCTATTGTCAAACGGGTGAGCAGCACAGCCAATTTGTGCCTAAGTCTGCTATCGACAATGAGTTATTTGAATCTAACCCTTCTGGGGCTAAAGGAGTGTGGGTGTAAAATGTTGCTGGGTCGGGGATCCGGCGCAGTGGGAGCCCCTTGGCTTATTACAGGCCTGAAAGGAGCGGGCTGACTCATGTCTCTGGCTGGGAAAAAACAGCTCTTAATAAAACATGATGGTCCGCATGTCTGCGCCCTCCAACTCTTAATAATTTCTGCCGCGCTCCGCCACCTCTGCGTCCGCTTCCTGTCTGGCTTACTCCTTATGGAGTTTTTGCTTTATTCCTTTTTCAGCATATATCGCTGTACGTGTGCTTCCGGCTGATTGCGGTCCAGACCGAACGAACGGTCTGGTACAGTCGTCGTGGTGTGATCTGAGAGCGTTGATCTCACAGGCCTGGTCACATCTCTTGCAGGTCATTTCCTTTACCATCATACATGTACATATCTATCCCACTATGGCCCTATATACATTCGCCGTCTATAACAATCTTACTCTCCTCCTCCTCTGCTGTCTCCAGACAGTTTCCCTTTTCTACGCGTCTCCCACACAACAACCTGACAACCTGACCTTTACCTTAGGCATGGGAAAAGGAGGCCTCCAGAGAATCAGTAACCTTCTGGCTCGGGAGGGGAGAGGTCAAAAAGGTGCTCCTTTCATGCTCCTACTTTCATGCAAGAGGCGACGCTAAATAAAGCCGATGCTTCTGGTGTACTAGAAGTAGGGAGCGCTGGTCGTCATCGCACGCCCTTCCTTTGTGGTCATTCAAAAGCCGTTCTTAATCCCTCACACACAGACATCCCTTAGATCCTTGAACTTTAAGTAAGGTTAGTCTACGCTGCATTTGAAAAGACTTTTCTTTTATTAATCCACTGGGGTACACCTGTATAGTGCGCCAGTCTTTATTTCTTTTGCTTAACGCAGCCAAAGCTCCAATCTGCAGTGTATTGCGGAGCACTAGAGGCTAATTAGAAGACCAGGTCTGCAGGGAGAGAAACATGACGCTTCATTAGCCTCCGCCGGACTACACTGCTACTGCGAGAGCACAATGGAGAGGCTCAGGAAACCAGTAAAAAGCCTTAGAAGCAGCGTCTGCACTGTGAACAGATACAAACACAGTGTCGTGGGATGGATACGGCACGATGTCACCATATTATATAAAAGTGGACTTGGCGGCCTAATTGGTGTGATGCAATGGCAGGCTTCCTGTGGACAGTTCAAATGTTTAACGGTCAAGTATTTTGACCGACATGTGTCCGACATTGTGGCTTCTAACTGTGCCGAACGGGTGAACTGGGGACTTAGTTGTAGTTGTTTTGCGAACACACTGCAGGTGGCGATACATGATGCATCAGGTATCGTTGCATCTGGGCGACTCATTCACTTCAACCTTGTCAGTTGACGGTTAATGATCTGAAGCACAGCTTGTTTTAAGTAGAGCTTTTATCCAATCAGATTCCGCCCCTATGCTGTCTCTAGGTAAAAAAAAAAAAAATCTGCCTGGAGGCCTTCAGAATTACAAGTGAATCCCTTTGCAGTTTAAGTAAATGGGGACGATATTGCTGATCGTCATCGTCTTCAACCAATCAGATCTTTAGTTTGAGATGTTGGGCGTGTTCTTTGACGTGTCAGAGCCTTCTAGCTGGCCTACAAGTACGTGATTGGTCAGTGGTGACAATCCCAATATCTACTGCCTCTGTCCAGTGGACAGTATGCTTTAACTGCCATACATATTATTTATGGCACTACTTCATATGCTTGTTTATATATTATTATTTGTACAACTTGTTTTTACGAATATAGATTTTTGTTTGGTTTTATATGCGATAGGAACTATTGTTACGTCCCATGTTGCGCTGGGGACACATTTAGTCGTGGCACAGCAACAAGAAGACACCTGAAGTAAATAAATAATATCTGAATGGCCCGTGCTCTTCAGTGTGTGGTGGAATGCGTGTTTTAGCGCCGCAGTTTTGCAGGATTGATTTTGACTATATGCATTGTCCGTTAATGACATGATTCATGTATCTGCACTCTGCCGTTAGTGTATTTGTAGGTGTTGAGCTTCATTTTTACACAAAACAAATAATAACTCGTTAGCTGTGGCGTCATAACGAGGTTATTAAGAGGTGGTTCAACTGTAGTAGGACAGCACTGAAGGCCCAGGTATAAAATTGCATGTATTTGACAATATGTAAAAGCCATACGTGGGTCACCTGTGAACTCTGTCATAGATAAGCACATCGCTCAGGCCATCACACTCTGCGCTCCTCGAGCAAAACGCCTCACTTTAGCTCGGAGCTCGGAAAATGCAACTCACACGGAAGGCCTTTCGATATGAACTCGCCGATAAGGAAAATCTCTCCCGGAAAATCTGGAAACCACTTTTGGACAAACGGTCGACTCATGGTGTAACCACATTCACATATGTTCGGGATTACAGTTTTCTGTCTTGTTTGTTTCTTCCATTTCCCAAAAGATATTTCTGATGATTGTATCTTTTGTTGGCTGCGTGTTCTACTATCATATGGTAATGATGTTTTGTTTTTCTCTATTGGCAGCAGTTACAAGAACAGTGCTGGTAGGTCTCATGAGCACCAAACTGCCATCATTACTGCAAACAGAGCGCAGAAACTGAAGCTTCTCAAACCAAAAATGTATAGAAACTGAGCTCAAAAACATCACAGAATGATAATTAAAACTGCTGAAGACGATCACGTTCACAACACACATCGAACAGTCCAGAGTGGGAGGTGAAGGCTCGGTGTTTTGAGGGCTATTTGGGTTTGTCGCCCCTTCAGGAGGGGAAGCTGTTGTTTCGTCTCCAAAAAGAGCAGGTGGTTAATCAATTACACGTTATCTCCAACTGCTGCGGCCCGTCGGACCCAGACGGACCAGACTGACACCCACGCACGAGCACAAACGGACGGACGGACGGCGACGGGCGGATCGACAGGCCGACAGGCGAGAGGCGCTGCCGGCCTGACTCCGACACATACGAGCCGGTCCGGCAGGTGTGGGTGGGGGCAGACGCTCGCAGGGCCGCGTGTCTGTAGATGGCGCCCACCCGCCAAGCCCTTGAAACATTTTAATCATTTGACGGCCAATTACTCTGGAGCCGGGCAGAGCAGAACAGAAACTCACACCCCGCTTGCTCGGCACTCGCAGATGGCCCTGCGGGCTGGATCCACTCTAACCTGACTACTCAGCTACAGCACTGCTCCCTTCTGATGTGGGTGGAAAAGCAATGAAATAAGGGGTTTGGCGAGGCTTTAGAGGAAGAGAGAGCGGGGGGGGGGGGGATATCCATCATTTGTTGAAGATGACAACAAAGTGATATGACGCGCCCTCCCTCCTCCTCCGTTAATTAAAACATCGAAGAACGGAACGAAATGCTGTGTACGATACTTAAACACGTGCATGGAGAAACAGCTGCACACTGCCCTCCACGACATGTACTAATGCTCATGTACACATGCAGTGAGCAGGTGGCAAACTCTGAATAGGGAAGCCAATGAGGAAGTCCCTTAGACCTGCATTCTTTCTACTTGCAAAAAGAAGTGAGAAGAAAGTGAGATTATGAGACCATGGCCCTACTTCTCAGAGTTTATGGACTAGAGTCCTCAATACAGCATGATGTACATCTAGTAAACTATGGTCCATTTAGAGTCAAATAAACCATAAAGCAGGGTACGTTTTAGGGCGGGGCTACCTTGTGATCGACGGGCCGCTACCACGGCGTCGTCCGCCCACTTTCGAGCTGTGCGCTTTGCCGTCGACATCAACCATCTCCGCTTGTAGTATCTCCCTCGGTTTCCTACGCTGCAGCCCCGTCTTCTCTGTGAAGAGGTCTTTGTGGTTTGGTGTGAACAGCTGGGTTAGATCTTGTGGTTTTTTCCCCCCGACACCGTCAGAAAAATCAAAACACTTTCAGAGCGCTGCGATGGCTTGAGATTCCACGAAAAAATGCAGTCAGTGCATGACTGGCATCTGAACACAACGGATTGACTTCTGAAGGCACGATGCGCGTCAAAGTCTCTCTGTCAGTACTGTTCAGCTTTCACGCTGCTTGATCATTGTCTTGACTCTTTGAAGATTTAAGAGTCCAACGTTCTCCGTCTGTAAACTTGAAAGGTGGCTGTTAAATGTTTGCTTGAATATTTGTATGGATTCCAATCATTTTCAATGAGGAAAAAGCAACATTCACGGAGACTGTTTGCTGCACGATCTGGTACTCTGCTGCCCATCTGCCTGTTCATTCTGTTCCAAATACTCACATTTTTACCAAAATACATAAAAAATATACCACAATACGACATACTACTTGTATTTGTAGCTCGAAACAAACACAAGAATATAATAACGAATCAAACACTCTGCAAGTTTTTCAATTCTTGGAATTCGTTGTAATCGACATGAATGCAACTTTCAACTGAGCACAGCAAACATTTAAGCCTCTAGACTCTACTTAATGCTGAGACTAAATAAAGTCTATCACTTTAAATCTGCAGGAACATGTCCACAATGGATGGACGGAGTTGGGTTTAACAGATGGGTTCCACTGGTGGAGAAGCACTGCATGGATGACAACATCCATCACATAATCAAGGCATTAATCGTATTCCTCCAGATGATTATACATCAATACAACCTCTATTAATGTTGATGTGGATGCTGTGGTGGACAATGAAGAATAGCAGTAGGATTAACAATTGAATTGATTATCTACATAATTAATGCATCAGGAGAGAAAGAAAAAAAAAAAAAGAGCAGTGAAATAATGAGGAAATAAATCTTCCTTATAGATTTCTGGCATCCCTGGCAGAGCTGCTGCCATGGAAGTCTTCAGGCGGCTGTGTTTAACGTGACGTCTAGGTGCTTGACTACAAGGTCTGCTAGAGCCCCGCTGGATGAAGGCTGCTCCAGTGTCCTACTGCTTCTTTCTAACAGTGAGAAACCGCTGTGGCCCTTTTTCTTTCTCCATTTACATGCCTCTCTCCAACTCTGTGACCTTGCATCACAGGCAGACATTAGCAGAAATGTCTTGTGTAACCCTGGGTTCTGCCATGATATTTATTCTCCTGGTATCAATATGAAGAAAGACTGATAAGATCGGTACGTTTCTCTCTTTTCTACGGTGCTTTTTATGCGTCGGGCTCTCTTTGACAGGAGACCGTCCATCACGGTTTCTGAGCCGTGGCCCGGAGCCCAGACACTCCATGTGACGGAGGCGTGAGCTGCTCTGCACTCTGACCAGCTCAGTAACCCGGTCCGTCTCACAGGTCCGTCTCACAGGTCCGTCTCACAGGTCGTCGGCCCCACGGAGTCCGCGTGCTTAATGACTTAAAGTTACTACAAGGAACTTTAATTTGATGTTAATTTTGGAGGTCCGTGTGGACGAAAGCGGTAGTGTTTCAGAGCACCAGACTCCCCTTAGAAAACCTCTCTTATTTAACTGCAGCAGAGGTCTGCTACGGCCAGTCCTGGTTCTGGTTCTCCCGTGTCTCCCTTCCCTTCCAGCGGGGCCCAGCAGTACGGCCTGGGTCTCCAGCATCGTGGTCTCTGGGTTTGGTGCTAACCGACGGAAACCGGCGAAGCTGCGAGACGAAGCTCTGCTCCTGGCCTGGAGGAGGAGGAGGAGGAGGAGGAGGAGACTCTTCTGCCGGGTGCTGAGCTGTCTTTCTCCGAGCTTCCAAATGCAGGTCTGAGGCAGGCCGGTCGGTCTGAGGCGGGCCGGTCGGCTGGAGTCTGAGTTGAAGGAGTCTCTGTTGAACCTGCATGATTTCATCTGCCATTGCGTGGAGTTCGACCCGGTTGCACCGCTGACAAGCATCAAGAATAATCAATATAAAAAGCGAATCTTCTCTCTCATGGTCTTGTTTACTGATGTAGGTCATATAGAGGCATCTGTGTTAAATTGAGACTGCTTCACAACCAGTTCAAAGCCTGCCTCAGCGTGGGCGTATAGCTACAGGTGCCAGTAAGAAGTGTAGTTTGAATCATGACCTGTGAGTGAATTCGTTTTTAGCAGATTTTACCGTAGAAATCTTTCACTGCAGCAATCATTCCTCCTGCTCCACCACTGCAAGGCAAACAGTAGCATTACGTCATTAGCGTTACGAAGTAAATCACCAGGAATGTGCACTTGAACATATGCGTAAGTGTGATATGATATGATCTCAAATATCAAGGCGGTTTCAGCTGTTTTCCCGGACAGCCCCTCACTGTTGTCTTTGACGGGGAGCCCTGAGGGAAGCGGCAGTCTCGTCGACGTGGAAGCTCCATCTTTTTGACTCGCGGCCCTAATGACTCCCTCTGTCAATCTGTTAACCCTTTCATTTTACCGTTGGAAGCGGTCTTCTGCTTGTCGGCAGGAGAAGACAGTAATAGCTACTTTGGTGTGAGCGAATGAGGCAGATGAAGCAGCCTTTGGGTGTTCCCTTGTAACGGAGCACAGGGCTCAGTGGGAAGTCAGCCGTGTTTATCCCTCCGGTTGTCTAGATCTTCCCTCCAACTGATGATGAGGCTCTGGGGTACGTGCTGCTTTAATGGGAATACTGCATATTTCACGTTCTTCCTTTTCCCTTCTTCTTTACTCCCCTCTTCTCTGTTCCTACACGTGCCCTCGTCCTCGCTCTGTGTGTGTGTGTGTGTGTGTGTGTGCGCCCCCTTAATGCTCACCTCTGGGTTGGTTGACGGCTCTCCTGTCCCTCTCACAGCCCGCAGACGCTGTCGCCACTATCTCACAGCGAGGGCCCAGCCTTTTTACACCGCAGCGCTATCAACAGTGGGCCAGCTGCGAGTAACGCCCGCTGCTTTCGGGCTTATCTTTAAAGCCCAACACCGACCACCAGGCGACGGAGGCGTCCATCGCGTGGACGTCATTTAAAAACGCATCTGTCCGCCAGACCGACGTCATTAGCTCTACACATCAAACACGAGACTCCCCTCGTTCAAAATCCCATCATTTGGCCGTTTGACACGGCCGTTGAAGAAACGGACAAAACGTGGAAAACAATGAGGTGACACCGAGCGCAACTGTGGCACTCGTTAAATGGACGAGGTCTACTGATTCTCCATCCATACCAAGCAACACAAACGCTAAGAGAGACGTTTGAATGATTGAAGGTTCAGCACACACAAAGTCAGGTTTTATAGTAATCATGTATGTTCAGGCGTCACCTTTAACATAAGCTGAATTACGCGTGTGTGAAACACTTTACACCACCAGCAGCAGCAGCAGCAGCAGCATATTAATGATGTGTGGGTTTACCTGGAGGCAGGCGGGCGCTCGGCCATGAGGTTTGTTGACGTCCACAGCTACGAGCTGCCACCCCCCAGCAGCGTCTTCATGGAACATCTGTGGCACAAGGACAGCACATGAGGGACTGAAACACACACACAACCTACAAGCTGCACACCATTCAGGGGACTGGCCAAAAACTCATACGCACACACGTCCACCCCGTTGGCTACATCTTCATAAAACATCTGTGGCCACAAAAAAAAGAAGAAGAGCTGAAGGCATCATACAAAAGCAGCATGACAGAGCTGCTAAATACAGTATGTGGGCCTAAGGACCGATCGGCAGAAATAAAAGCTAACCGGTGTCACAGCAGAGACCGTCAAACTCACAAGATAGCTGGTTCACTCGCGAACATCGTTCTCCTTGAAGACGAACTCAACATCTTAGCAATGAGCACGATCACGACGACTGGATCCAACATGACATGTCGTTCACCTCATACGCTGGCAGATGAGTTTCAGTTCGTTGCCTAACTTTGCCGTAAAGGACTGAATCGTCTGGACCATACAACACGATGAGAACAGTCTCTCAGTGAGAGACCGAACGCTGAACGTCGGCACGCTAACGCGCTCAGCGTTGACAGTGACAACATTGACCTACATACTAACTGATCATCTTCACCATCTTAGTTTAGCGTGCTAGCATGCTAACATTTGCAACTGGCACAAAATGATCAGGTATGGTATTTTGACTTGGATCCATTCCATCGAACAGCTTCACAAACGTTTCACTCAAAGCAAACATGTCAACCTCATGGTGGCGCTAAAGGAAAATAAAAGGGGATTCTCCAAAACCATTAGGATTCATCCTCTGGGGATCACGAACGTCTGTACAACATTGTGTGCCAATCAGTACAGTAGATGTTTCACCAGATGACCTGCTGTTGGCCCTAAAGGGAAAGCCAGGGGACATGAAGTCAGTAGGATCCATCCTTTGAGGACAATGAATCCCATATTTGTTGAGATATTTCCGTCTGGACCGACCAACCTGACGGCGAGCTGACAGACCCACATGCCACTAGCATGGCTAAAAACAACTAATCTAAAAAAAAAAAGCAACATTACTATTGAAGTCCATATAATCCAGATTTGACTGATGCTATATTAGGTGAATGGGTCGTTAGAAGCCACAGAGCAGACACCTTTTTTGCATGAACATCCTATTAAATTTAATTGACAAATGTGCGAGAACGACATCCATGAAACTGAGAACCCCCTCTGTTCCAGCGACGTCTTAAAGCCGTCACATCGGCTTCATGATTCATCACAGCCTGGAAGACTGCGGTGCCTCAATCTACAGCTTCTTATCACCATTTAGTTCAACATGGCAAAGAGAACGCATTCTACAAGCTCGATGCCCAACACACACAGGGTTGGTGTAATTCAACTTTAGATAAGACAAATTAGGCTTCAGTGTAATTGAAGTTCAACCCTTAATTACAACTCCACTCAAGTATGGGACAAAAAACCTGATCCTATGGAACAGAAGTGGATTCATCCATTGTTATTTCATCAACAAATTACAGCCTAATCTCTATTAAGAGACCCAATAATCTGGCAAAGTCAAGGAATGGGGATGGTGGCGTGGGTCGCGTCTCCCGGGACCACCAGCCTTCCTCTCTCAGGAGGACGAGGACGCCTGCATATTGTTTCAGTCTCTGTGATTGACAGTTAAGTGTTACGCCACAGCTAATTAGTTTTCCCCCCTCTAAGATAAAGATTGGGGCATGACGATGTGATAACAATTAATTTGGATAATGGAAAGAAAGGCTAATTGTTTTCAAGGTCGGCATAAACACGCCGGTGGCACCGGCCTGTTTGCCATCGTGATCGAGAGAACGGAGGTTCTCGTGTCGTGACGTTCAGAGATGTACCATTTTTAATAAATAACAGAACTGAAAACTTCATTATAATGAAAAAAACATTGTAACATGTTTAATGTTACATTAGAGGATTTGGATTCTTACCTAATCCAACATTAGAGGATTTGGATTCTTACCTAATCCAATCTAAATGTATAATTTCATAGCTTCTCTTTTCAATCAAAATATCAGCTAAATACAAATGCATATCCACGCATCTATCCGCAATATTCAATATTTATTGTTGCAGCTTTTTAATTGGCTGCTGCTACACACACACACACACACAACACCTGAAGTAGTGTTCTATATTTTCTGTGAATTTTTCTAAGTAACATCTCTGATGTTCTGCCTCTTCATCGTCAGTTTTCACTTGTAACGTAATCATAAAACAAACTTTTAACAAAATAATGTGTCCCACTCTCTTGATATTCCCTGATTCAAACCCTCTAGTCTACGTCGACCCACACTAGCCTTACTGTACGCGTGGAGGACGCACAACAAACTTTAATCAAGGCACCGATCCTACCGGAGAGGAGATTTTAAAGACAGCTAAATGTCTGGACTGAATGATGGGAGAAATCTACGGGCATATATAGAATCAACCCCCCAAAAACTGTCAAACGTATTTCATCATCATTACTTTTCCCTCACCCCAAACCACTTCTTTATGACCGTGAATGTATTTTCAGGCCGTAACGACTGTCAGTATTATCTCTCTCTAGTGTAGATCCATCTATGGGCTGATCTCACGACGAGTAAAGTGCTTTTCAACATTCCTATCGCACCAAATAAAATGTTAATGTTAAAAATAAATATGAATCTCTTTGGAGACGAATGTCTTTCATAGTCTTCGCCAAAGTTGCTTTCGTAAACTCCGGGTTTGTCACTCGCTTAGCGGTTCATGTTGATTTATTAATAGTCTCACATTTGCAATCTTATCTATCTTGTTTCATCAAATTATTTGGAAGTGGCTTTTTGTGCCTTAATTAAATAACAATAGAGGAGAGACGGCAGGAAATGAGGGAGAAAGAAGCAGAAAAGATCTCCAGCCGGATCGAAACCAGGTCTATAGCGGTTCATGGTCTTAAAAAGTATTTTTGAAGTAACTAAATCGCCACTGCTACAACAGTGAATCATATAAGGCTGCACGAGGCTGGGCAAAATAAGGCTAAGCCAGGTAGCACAGGTGTCCTTCTGCACAGCCACATCCTGTAGTATGACCTGTTCTTCCTCCAGTTTGACACGCCCAGCAATCCTCCAAAGGGTTGTTATCCAGGAAGCGTCCTGATCAGACGCCCCCAAAACGACCCCAGAGGGTTCCTTTTAACGACAAGGAGAAGCCATTCTTCTCCAAGCTCTCTCCGGAGAGACCAACCTCCCTACCAAGGCCCTCAGGGTGACAACGGACGTCCTGTGATGTACACCATTTCCGGCCACCATTGATCACATGAACTCGGTCGACCTCCCAGACCTCGTGGCCTTTGGAACACCGACTGGTGAATCAGGAGCGTACCCTTCAGGCTCCGCTCGCTCGTTACCGTGACAGCCTGGTACCGTTGGCGATGCACTAATCTGCTGGTCGGTCTTTTGCCTTTGCTTTTTCATATCTTACCCTTACTTGAGAAGAAAACCCTGTGATAACTCCTTCACTCATGGAAGTAACTTGCTTCCAGCCAAAAAGGAGGGCAATCCACCATTTACAGACAGAACACCACGGGCCTCAGACTCGGACCTGCCAACTCTAAATCAAACTAAGCGGACGGTAATGGTCTGACCAAGCCAGCGGGATTTACAGATGCAGGCCTGAAGTCGCCAATGCAGACACTCTCTACCCTCCAGCACCAAAACAGGCACATGTAGCACCGCCGGCTGCCAATTCTAACGTAAGTGGAGCCATTTATTGATGACCGTGCACTCTGGTAACCCACTCCTGTCAAGATGCGTTTGGGCTCGTTCCTTTGATTCTTGAATTCATGCAACTTTGATGAGCTGAGCTCTGATGAATAGACAGTTTCTTTTTTAGTTTGTTTTTTTTATTCGCACTCTGTGCCAAGATGACCAGCTTCAAAAAAAGCCGGAGTTGAAGGAAATGTTTAGAATCGGGTCAGATCGAGGATCCAGCGTGACGGTCGTACCTGCGTTGTGGCCGTGGAGGTGGTACTGCTCCTTGACCCCCACATCTGCTGAAATTGCACTCTTATCTCGGCAAATGTCTCGATGATGACTGCGATGAAGACGTTCTGCAAAGGGGAGAGACAGAGAGGGAGTGAAGCAGAGACGGTGAGAGAGGAAGGGCGGGTCCGTCTGTCGACTTCCTTTAACTATCTGTGGCGGGATATTCCTTCTCTCATTAGCCAGAGGACATTCTACTAACAAGGGGAAGCGGTTGGGTCTGCAGGTGAACGATTAGGTGATGTCAATTAACCGAAACCTTTCGGTGTTCAGTGCAGAGAGAGAGAGAGAGAGAGAGAGAGACTGGCTCTAACCTTGACAAGCCATGCCAAGAAGAAAATGAGAGTTATGAAGTAGAAGTACGAGCGCCAGCGCGGGAAGCTGTCGATGGCTCTGTACATGAGGAACACCCAACCCTCCTGTGACGCCGCCTCGTACACGGTAAAGATGCTCGTACCTAAAACAGAGACAGACAGAGGAGGCGGAGAGGCGTGCAGTCAGATGAAAAGCACAGATCGTTATTGAAACAAGTGTCAGTGTCGGCCTTCCGCTTAACGCCGTGATGTCTGTGAGCGTCACCCTAATTATCATGGCTCCCCTCAAACTAAGCCTTTCAAAAGAGACAATACCTCGAGTTTCTATATAATGAAAGTAGGTTCTGACAGCCCGTGAAAAACACAGCGCGCCGGTGTCCTCCCTTCTTTATAATGACAAGACTTTAAGACAGACACAGGCTCATTAACCCGATGGGATTATCTTTAACGCACGTCAGCAACTGATCTGGTCAGATGTGTTTTGTGAGTTTCTTTTTGTCTCTGTCGAGTTTGAATAAAATGTGTTTTTACCGTTTCTGTCAATGGAGTCCGGTAGCTTTGAGGAGAGCATATATATATATAACTTCTGTTTCTCTTCAAGTCAACTCGACAAATTAAGGCTTCAGTTCGACAGAACCAGAGCTGCTGATTGTTGGAACAGTGTAAAGACTAACAACGACGGCTTTTGATTAGTTTTATTTTGTTTGAATGAAGGGTGTTTCCATGAGCAGCGAGGATAACATGACTGGACATCTATCTGGTGACTTTGAGTAGAGCATCATTATTTTAAGTTTTGTACGTTAATAATTATAATAACTGTCCAAATCCCTGTTGGTTATATATTATATATTCACTTCCACATAGATCACAGCATCGTGAAAAGTAAGGCATCCAACCAGCTGACAGAGCTGTCAATAGATACTGATTGTAACCTTTCCCTCAAAAGACAACAGCCAGATGTTAGAGGTTGTTATTGGGTTTGTGTCCAGTGGGAAAGAGGCTCTAGTGCATCTTTATGAACAATGTATTCCCTCTGCATGGGTGTGAATAAGAATAGTACACATGTATCCTCAATAAACTCTTTTAGGAGGCGAGAACCATTCCTATAAATAGGATCGCATATAATAATAAAGTCAGGGTTTTTTATACAAGGCACTTAAGCGTCACAGTAAAAGCTGCATTAATATTCATAAAGCGTGTCGATAGAGCAGAACGTTTAGGCTGTAAACGGCAGTGAATGCGCCACGTTCCAGTCTGTGACGTCTGAGTCGAGCTGGGGTTTGCTGTGAAGCTCTCCCTCTCCTTCACGGCTATCTAAAGATTAGGGGCGCTGCACTGGAACCGACACCGGAACCGAGCGATGAGAATGCAGGACGCTGCCGAACGGCACCGCTTCACACCGGTAGCTGGTAATGTGCCGCGCTTCAGGTCCCGCTTTCTCACACTGGGCCATTCTTCCACAGAATATGCATTTTAAGCGGGTAAAAAAACAGTGAAAACAAAAGCTTTTATTGATGTGAATTACTTGACGGACGTTCAGTCCTTGTTGTGGACGTGTCGGAATGCGTTAAACGTGTTAAGCGTGCGGCTCGTACCTAGTTCATTGAAGCCACTGTAGCCCAGCTCCTGTCGGCTGAGGCCCAGCTCCTCCAGGTCCATGCATTTGAAGCCGTGAGGGCACTGATAGCCCTCCCCATCAGGGGAACAGTGAGTGTCTGGGATGGCCAAGCTGTTCCATGTCACATTACTGACAAAAAGGTTAAAAGAAACAAAGCAAACGGTTATTAAAAACAAGTGTGCAATGTGTGGTAAATGGAATCACTATCAGCTGTCATCACTCTAAGATTTGACGGTTATAATGTGCTCTATAATGAAAACAGGGAGTTTAGAAGTGAAATATTTACGGCCAGCTACACATTTGAAATGAGCATGAGAAACACACACACACACACACACACACACACACACACACACACACACACACACACACACACACACACACACACGCTGCCCCTCTCCCTGTCTTTTAGCCACAGGTGTTGTTCCCGGAGCTGCTTGATTACTCTAATGAAAATGAATGCCTTCAAATTGGCTGCCCAGACATTCGTCCAAATTGTTTATTAGGGTTACAGGATCAGAAGGGATAATTTATTGCGTTATCACAAAGGGCAATCAGAGGCAGGGTGATGAATCCGATGGAGCTTATTACGCTGGGGGGGGGGGGGGGGGGGGGGGGGTAACACCGCTATACCTTATCAAATGAATCACGTTTCTTGGCGACAAAGAGGAGATAAATGAAGTGTTGGATGAGAGGCCAAATGTCCAGCAACAACGCAATATTAATAATTCAGTGAGTCAAATGAAAAACAAACCGTCTTTGTGATAAGAGATTATTCGGGTTTTGGTTTTTGATCAAACCCAAATTAATTTGTAATGCTTTGCATAATTGGAAAATGTGAGGTCCTCTCAACAAGCTCCGCCCACAATCCATACAATTGTTTCAAAATATCAAATCAAGACTTTTATTTTATTTAGAATGAAACACACGATTAGTTGTGTGGATCTAACTCACACTGAACTGCACGTCATTCACTCCATGGAGTTAAATAGCGACGAGGTCGATCGCAAAAGTCCTGACGTCGAGAAAAGAGGACCCCGCTTTGTTCACAAATCCAAAACCCTTTCATCTAACATCCATATCAGGAAATGTCCCCCCTGCTGCTTTTCCCCCCCAAAATTCCCATCAAATCCCTTGTGTTTGAGAAGATAGGGAGCTTTGACTTTATGCCAAGGGCATGAGGCAGATAGAGATTAGACACATCAGCCCTTGTGTGACACATTTCTAAAATATCCCGACAGGAGCATATGTATGTATGTGAGGGATTTAGGGAAAGGAGCACGGCAGCAAACACATTGCATGTGCTGCTCCCTCGCCACACTTTTGGAATAATGTCACAGAGGGACGTCTGCCATGAATGTGACATCTTCTGCCGTCTTCCCTGATACTAACGATGGTCGATGCGCACCGTGTCCCTATAGGGAGCACGAGATATGTGGAGGGGGGGTAGATGGGCAGCCGTTAAGCAGGAATTATCTTAATACATAAATGAAATCATCTCAATGAGTGTGAACTCTCCCTGCAGCCTGGGGCTTTAATCAAGACGGTCGCTTCCCCCGGTCTTTTGTCTCCGCAGGGATTCCTGTTCTCTGTATCACATCATCATCATCCTCAACCCGACGGTTGAAAGCAGATCCTTCACAAATGTGTTCGAGCGCTTTGCGGTTTTGCACGGCGATCCGCACAAACCGTCACGACTCCCAAACACCACAACTCCCCCGGTGCCGACGCCACATTACCGCACTGCCCATTGCTCTGTAATTAGAGTTTTCTAAAGACAATTACAGATTAGGCCAGTTAAATTAAAGTTCATTGAATATTTCAACAGAATAATTGAGCTTTCTTTTCCTATTTTGCCCCCAAATAAACGCAATATTATTCTTAAGAAGCACGACTTTATTCCATCCGCCCACGAGTTGTTGTGCTTCCCGCTGCAATAATGTGCTGAACACCGACGTCTAGAGCAAACAAGGTGTTCCAGTAATGAGCTCTTGCCTGTGTACCCTCTAAATTACTAGAATTAATAATGCTATTGGATATGCTGCTCCACTTAAGGAGAGCCAATTTAATGTGTAAGGCCAGTGCTTAGAAGGTCACACCAAATGAATTACCAAAGACCAGATGCAGTCAGGATGTGAGACTACCTACAGTACTGACTGATCAGCTGACCCATCTTTGCTTTGCTGTCTTTCATTAGAGCAGGACGACATAGACTCTGTGTAACTGAGCTTTCACACTAAATGGACTAGCATGTGCAGGGGAAGGCTGTTTCTCTCAAAGAAAGACACCGCACTGACGTCAGGGTTGAAAAATGTGCAATAGTCATTCTCATAACAGAGTTATTTTTAAATAGGACTAAGTTACCAAAGGCCTGTCTCTGTTAGATTTGATTTACGTCCCATCTCTGGCTGGAATCAGTGAAGTTGCAATGAGCAGCACACCCGTTGTTGTCATTGTCATTGTCACTTCACGGCAATTTGCAATTCGCCGCGCGTTAAAAAGACGTGGGCAACGGCACCGATAGGCCGAAAGAAGCACATGACTGAACACTTTCTATTCAAGCCGACGCAAAGAAACGTCTGTACGATAAGAAGAAGGCAAGCAAAGAGAGAGAGAGAGAGAGAGAGAGAGAGAGAGAGAGAGAGAGAGAGAGAGAGAGAGAGAGAGAGAGAGAGAGAAGAGTCAGAAAGTATGTATAATATACTGCAAAATAACTAATATGGAATCTGGCAAAAGTAGCTTCAGGTCGTTTAATGCAGCATCCAGATTGTGCGGACCGCTGCAGTGTTTCACACCGGCAGTAAAACAAGCTACCACCTCTGCAAAGCAGAAATCACAATATTAACCTGCGAGCACAAAGCCCACAGGAAGAGCTCATCAACACAGATGAGGGGGGGCCTACAGTACATATTTAGGGCTTTTTTTCAGTAGCTGTATTCATAGGCTGTTTATGTGATGATCAAATATGCTTGCTCGGCTTTTACAGCCCGTAACGCACGGATTAACTGTCTGGCTGGGCGCACTCAGGCCCATGTACGTCCGTACCGACGGTGTTTCGCTCGGATGTTTTTGCACTTAGCGTTGGCCCTCCTCCATAAACTGTAATAAGGAAAAAGACACAGTACAGTATCTTCTAGCTTCTTAAAAAACATCATTAACCATTATTGCTTCAGTAAATGTTTTTTAGTAAAATAAATAAATGCGTCGCCTCCATTAAAGCCGGGAAAGACAGCCTCCATCAAGGTATTTAAAGGTGCTCATTAAAGGATGACAGCTTAGTGCTTAAAACAAGGAAGGAGAGCGTCAACGAACAACAAAAAGTGAAGCTTCCTTCCTACCCTTTCTGCGTGTCGTTGGTGACGCAGTGATGATTGAACGTTCCGAACATTTGAACGCCCAGGATTCCGTACAGCAGGAGAAAAAACAGCAGGAAGATGGAGACGCTCCAGATCTGTTCCCCGGATCGCCTGCAGAAGCAGAGGAGCAGGGAAGAAAAAAAAAAAAAGCAGTTTTACATGAGCGAACCGTGATAATCGTGATGGCCGCAGTGAGGAGGAACGCTCGGGACGGTGTTTCTACTTCAGTATGTTGGTGATGCGGGAGCGAGGGAGCTCGAAGCGGAAGTAGATCCGGAAGGCCCGGATCATAATGAGCGCTCGGGGGATCCGCAGCATTCCCCACGGAGACATCTGATCCACCAGCTCCGCTATTTCAAACACCTGACACAAAGAGGATCGGATCGTTAAGAAGCAACTGCAACGCTGTCCAAGCACTTTGAGGGCTGAAATAAATAAAAAAAATGGCAACATAATAAAAAATAAAAAAAACTGTAATTGTAAATGTTGCAATATACCTGCAGCACCAGGGACACCCAGATGAAAAACACCATGAATCCATCAAACATACACCAGCGATCTTTCACATAGGAGTTGTCCCCCTGTGCAGAGACAAACAGAGGCATCAGCACCAGAACAGAGAGAAGAGAGGAACAGGAAGAGGAGGAGCATCTGCATTCTCCAAGGCCACAGATCCCACGACAAGGTGGCGCTTTCTAACAATGACAAGACGTCCTGTGACGTTTTAAAATGGCTCCAATGTCAAGTCTTTGTGTCTGACCGCAAGTTTTTACAACAGCCTTGTTTTTGACGTGAAAAGACAAAAGAAGGATCAGGACCCTGAAGTGTGAACAAACTGAAATGTCAAGGGGCAAAACTGGGCATACTTAATTACCACTGAGAGAGAGAGAGAGAGAGAGAGAGAGAGCGAGAGAGAGAGAGAGAGAGAGAGAGAGAGAGAGAGAGAGAGAGAGAGAGAGAGAGAGAGAGAGAGAGAGAAGCTCTTAGGGGGTCAGTCCTCCACAGAAAGGGAGGCTGTAAATAGGAGGGTGTGTTCTGACACACTCCACAGATAAGACCATGTTTGATTACACACTGACAAGAACAAAAGCATGCAATTACTTTACCCTGCTGTGAGGATCATTATTATTATTTATTTTGTGCAGGCACTTTCATTAACTAGCTACAAAGTAGGACGCTCAATGTTGAATATCTACATATATATATATATACATACATATATGTATACGAAATGTTCCAGTTGTCATGCAGTTTCTCTGCACAGGTGTCCTCCGGTGCCTCTCTTGCTTGTTATCCTTGATTTGCCAATTAAGCTGTCTACACTTTTTATGGCAGTAATTACGGGCCTTTTCATCTGCCAGCTGTCCGTTCCTGGATGCTTCTAAAGAACATTATCTGTCTACCTCAGATTTTCCTTTAATCGCGTCGATTCATCTGATCGTACGGGTCGATGCAACCGGTGAGGTTGCCTTTCTAAAGCCCGACTGAAGTCTGACGCAACACGAGAAAGGGCTGATGGGCCAGCGTGCGGTCGCTCAGGTGTCAAGTGGCCGTTACCTACTTCCACTTACATTCAGCAAAAACTGGAGAAGCGGTTATGTCAAAAATGAAAGCGTTTACTTCAGTGTTCCCATGTTGTTTGCCTCCACTGTGTTCTGGTTATGTGCACATAAACTAATCAGTCCAATACTCTATATCCCTTCCATTAACTTTCATTTTTAGATATCTTAATAACACCCAAATGTAAGCACAGAATGGAAAACAAAAAACTATTAATTTGCTGAAATTCTTCCAATAAGCTCGAAGACTTCACGTGTCACAGCGTAGCTTCCAAGACACAATGAAGCTGCCTTTCCCCTCTTTAGTTCAATGTACTTCCTGTTTCCTTTGTTGCCATTCTATCATTCTATATTCCAGTGTTTGTGGAATAAGAATCCTATGATCTTGTTAACCTTTGAGTTGCTGGCCGTGCGTCCTACCTTGATGATCCCTCTGATGTGCATCTTGGCGATCATCTCGGCGGTGTAGAGGAACATGAGCAGCGTGTCCAGCGTGAAGGTGACATACTGCAACGGAGGGTAGTGCTCGAACGTCTTCGGGGTGTTCATGCACACGGAGATGACGCTGATGATGGCGCAGGCCCGCAGCAGGGAGTGCACCCACTGCAGGAGACGAACAGAAGAATGACGCCGTGATACGTTTTCTCCACTATTCTACGTGTGGCTCGACGGGGACGGAGACAGCTCTGTGGCAAACTCACTGGTTTGTTGATCCAGAAGATGTCGGCGCTGTCTGCGAGGGTCTCGTCCGGCCCAAAGTCGGTCATGGGCTGGGCCTCGACCCGTGAGCTCTGTTTCCTCTTCAGCATGCTGGGGCTCGCTGTGCTATACAGAGAGTGGATCTGACAGAGAGGGGGGGGAGGCGGGAGGAGCGCGCAGGTGAACGAAGCTCGACGAGGAACAGGAGAAACACTCCGGCTGCATCCAAGTCTGAGCACTGTTTGACTCCAGTCATGTGGAACAGAAATCTAAATAAATACGCTTTACAAAGAGGCCCATGGCCTTTCATATATGGACATATTAACAGTAACTGACTTTAGAGAAACACCAGTGCACACCTTCCCCTCTGAGCCCCATGCAGTTTCGGGGTGCGTTTCGTAGAGACAACATAATAACACGTCTCTTGTGCAGTAACAGTTATAATGCCATAAAGGATCATTTATTTATTTTTAAATCGGAAAACAATGAAATCTATACATCCAACATATTTCCGAGTGTTGCGTTTTTGATGAAATATCACAATTTGAAGCTGCGATTTTTCAGAAAGTTAAAGAATCAGACTTCGATGTCTGATTTTTGATAAATGGCATGTGTTTGCAGATAGTTCAAAAAAGAGCATACTTTCCAATCCCGCCACTGGGTTTTGGGGCTCAGAGGGTGAACATATGGGTGACTGGACAAAGTTGGGTTATCCAATATTCAAACGTATTAAATACGCTGCGTATCAATCGTGGCCTTGGTACGTAATAGAATGAAGTGCCCTGACTTGAATGTCCAGAACAGAGGTGTGTACTTCAAAACCAAACATGTGTTGCATTGTTGAATGGCCACCGTGATGCACAACGTAGCACACATGGAACACAGGACGAGTGTATTCACATTGGAACAGCTCCAGTCACTTACCACTCGGGGGGGGGGGGGGGGAAAGAGGCGCCCGGTAGGTTAAGCTGTGCCAACGTCCTCTTTTTTTTTTTTTACCCGTGCATACCGTGTTTGTGCGTGTGTGCGTGTGTGTGTGTGTGTGTGTGTGCGTGTGCATGTGTGTATGCAGAAAAAAGAAACGTGTACAGGCCGTTTCAACATAAGAACACAAGAAGAAATGACTCTGAATGGAGACAAAGCGCACATACCAAAGGGAAAAGTAAAGCTGAAATTGCTCCAGCACTGCACATAACATGCGATCAGGCATACCCTGTAAATAACACACAACAGTTAGTCAACATCATGGCTCATATGGTGTACAGTACACTACCCACATCTACAGTATGCTCAGAGGAGACAGGAATGCCCACCACGTCTGACATCAAGGCATATATGCGACACACTCAGTGAGTGAGTGAGTGAGTGACTGAGGTGTTGTGGATAGAAGAGAGATGGGGGGGGGGTGGGGGGTGGAGGAGGACCAGGGTGGGTGGGTGGGGGGGGACTCACTGTGAGGCTCCTCATTGGTGCGTTCATCCCCAGGCCAACAGAAGGGGTGGAGGAACCAACCAGAGAGACAGACTAGAGGTGCAAAAAGGAGAATGTCCTACAGGCCTGGAGGTCCTGCGGCAGCCGTCAGTGAACGGTGGCAGTCATAAGAGCAGTAAAGAGGGGTGAGAGAGCACATTCACAAGTGCTGCGAGGCGCAGCGTCAGCAACACACACAGCTATGCAGTTCATTCGGTGCAACCCAACTGACATAATAACTGCTTTTCTCTATGAAGCCATGCTGATAGTTTTGCATCATGATGTCTGTGGGGCTCCTTCTTTCCGGATACGTTTTCAGAGGGACTATTTCTTTGGCAGAGTAGTGTCGATGAAGTGTCATACCCAGAGGATCAGAGACCCGAGCCCGGTTCATTCACCTTCATCTTAAGGGGCGCGAGTCTTTCAAGGATTTCACGATTCAATTCAAAATCGATTCTCCACTCAGCACACAGGGGTTCTGATCTACTCCAGGCGCTGTGTGCAATAAAGGAGGTGTGGCAAGTTATGGCGTGAAAGACAGCATCAGTAGTGCTGCTTTTTTTCTTTTTGAACAATCGAATATTCATTTTCATATTCAAATGCAATCTCTGGGATAGAGAGACAGATCATCTGAAACTATCCGCATGGCTCGATAGAAACGTGAAAAAAAAATTGCATGTTTTGACATTTGAGCAAAGCAATTCTTCAACTGAAATATAATTCAATAAGACAGGATAGTTAAAGTACACCACATCAAAACAATAGATCCAACACATCAGAAAAGGAACAGGCCTCAATGTCCAAAAGCTCGGGTGAAATGGGCCTTTAGAACCGGTCCTCAACGGACTGAGACTCAACAAAGAAGTTTGTTTTTAAAGTGACACAGCCTGAATATACACCACGGTTTAACTCTGAGCACGAGAACAAACACACTGGGGAATGCAGATAGAACAATGTGACTATCAGATCCTTGTTTCCTTTCCTTGCTCCCACCAAGAACAGAAAGTGTCCCTATGAACCCCGTGTAGTTAGAAGCAATTTCCCGGTGTAATTGCTACGCTTAACATATGCAGATGGAGACGTGAAGAAGAGTGAAAACTAAATTACAGGGTCTAAGTGCTATTATGTGGGAGTATAGGTGGCAAAGACTGCAATTACTTCTCCATTTGGAGCGAGGACATGTTCCTCACGGGCAGGATGTGATCACTGGGCAGATTAATTGTGACTGTGAGAGTATTTGTTGGAGTCTGCGAGACTTCTTCGCTGAAGTTTTACACTTGAGGAGCGAACTCCGGCATCACGGAAGACAAGAAAGCGTGGTTGATTTGGGCAGAACACGCACGGTTCTTCCTTTCTCTTCCTGATCTAAAACAGGCTCAGAAGTCATGCGCTTTGTACAAATTTAGGAAGTTTTCACGTCCATGTTTAGTTTGATTTGAAGCTGCATTTATCCATGTTATATCCATGAACGGTGGTTCAAACTATTAAGTGTAATGTGGAAAGTTACAGGGATTCACAAACATTGTTTTGTGGTTTTCTATATGAATGACAAACATATGTTTTTTTCCAAAATGAAGAAGACATCTGATTGGCTACAGTTAATCCCCCGTTGAAGAAAATTAAATTTGTGAATCGAGCGACAAAAACACCCACAAAAAACGAACATAGCAACGTTTTAAAAAATTCTTTTAAATACATTTATTTGTGGATTTTTATTGCATTTATTTAAAATATTTGTCTGAGCACCAGACATATATTTGTGAATCTTATTTATTTTGTATGTGACATTGAGACTGATCTGACCCCACTCATGGTGACACATGGAGAGTCCTCTACCGCTCACTGACCACGTTTCCAGCTTTTCTGACAGAATGCTCTGACACTGCAAACCCACTGTGCGCTACCCGCCCAGCGCCGGACGGAAGGCGGACAAAGTGAGCCGACTAGCTGGTGAACTGTGGAGCATTTAGCAGCTAAAGTGCCTTACCGGCAAATGTTTACAAAACTGTTTGCAACTTTATGGATAATATCTGAAAAATGTGAGCCAAGAGAGTAAAGTTGTGGGACGTCAAACTAAGCTGAAGGACACTACAGTGCTCCATGGAGCTGAGGGGCGTTGCACAATTAGGTGATAATCCTCTGTGAAATTGTCACGATGACACTTTCACATTACATTTAGTGATTTGACCCACGTCAACACATTCATTATAGCAGCTTCAAGAGTATACGTCATGATATTGAGGTATTAAGTACACAATTGACAGCGCGTCTTGGCATACTGTTACAACATATTCACTACCATCACACCATTAGGTCGGCTTCACTTGCATGTCAACATTCTGCATGTTAAAGAGCTGTCAGGTGTCAGTACTGTCAGCTCCTTTCATGAAGGTTTTCTAGATGAAAATCCAAATCAGTCTTGGTAATCTTATGAGCTACACCTGGAGGATTTAATGTATGTAAAGCCCCCACAATGGCTGACCCCCTACGTGGCCTCGCAGGCTCCAATGGGCGGATGTGAAACCCTCAAAACCCAGAAAAGAAACCGCTCAGCACGCGACAAGCTGCTGTGGCACGCGGCCGGTCACACGACTGGCTGTCAAAGACAGGCACATTATATATGTTATATATATTTATATATCCATCCTGAGACTGAAAGCTGAGCGAACGTAATCGACGGAGCCAAGGTTACTATGGAAACGGAGGGGAGCTAAGATGCTACATTGGACAAAAACAAGCTAACCACAGTACGCGTTCACGTTTAGTGCGCAAGCGTGTGTCCTTAAACGAAGTGACCGCGCTATGTGACACCGTGGACACCTCGCAGTGTGGCAAATGCGCGACATAATTGAATCGAGGCCTACTCCGGAGGATGAGAACGTCCTCACTTCCTGGAGAACCGACAAGCTAGCGCGCGCGGCAGCAGCAGCAGCAGCAGCAGCACGTTCGGTAGCATCCCTCGAGCGACAGCAGCTGGATGTCCGGTTACATACGGCACGCGGCGACCGAAGCGGCGGCTTAGGAAAACAAATACGGAGTCACTCACGAGAGCAGGGTTTCCCTTATCCGCAGCGTCTCGTCCTGTCCATGACATCAGCTGTTTCGGTGCGTTTGGACCGTGTGTGTGTGTATGTGTGTGTGTGTGTGTGTGTGTGTGTGGGGGAGAATGCGGGAGCGCGCGCAGGTTTTCAATCACATCAACCAGCACCAGCGCATGCAGCGGAGGCGCGCGGCCGTCTCCATGGTAACAGTCGAAGGTCCCTCAAGTTGCTGCATCACAACAGCCTCCCAAATACTTTGATTTAATTGTTTTATTACTGTATATATATATATATATATTCTGACAGACTGATACCTCTGTTATCACAAAAACAGTGAAAACAGAATTATTATGTTTCTCTCTCTTCTAAATGCTGGACCTCTAATATCATGAATCATCAGTAAATAAAACCATCTTGATACATGTGTGTGTGTTGTTGATCGTTTGGATTGTCTGTACTGTGTGTTGTATTCTGTTGGTCATTGTGTACACACCACATCTATTGCATGTCTGTCCCTCCAGGGAGAGGGATCCCTCCCTTCCAGGTGAAACAAAGCCTGAACTCCTCTGTGCATACCTTTTGATTGGAGCCCTCATGAATCATTGAGCTAAGTACAGCGCTGTCAGGTCAACTCGGAGCGCCGTAGAGATCCTGTGGTATGAAAGGTGATGAAAGTTTCACTTCAGCCCGCTGTGTGTAGCTGACGTAGCTGTTCGTAGGCTTTTTTTTTCTCTCCCCCCCTTTGCTTTGGCCTGCGCTTGTGTCACGCTGTTTGAATGCTGCCAGAGTACAGAATGTGCAGACCGTTGTCTGGAGGAAGCATTAAATTAAAGGCAGGAGTTGCGTAAAAAAAAAGAAAAAAGAAGTCATATTAAACCAACTCCTGTGGTCGTATAAGGTGATTCTGAAGTGAGGCGATATGCTGTGTTTACCAGCCGTGACAGTGTGTGGCCGCTATTGTTTCCACCTTGTGAGTATTTGTGAGTCAGCCAAATGAACTACCGCTGAAGTGGTTTTGAGTGCTTTGCCAGGTGTTATCTGCCTCTCTGCCTGTCACCACAGTGTCGTGATTTGTTCTCCTCTCATTTTAATAATGTGATAAAACATGTTTTTGCCCAGCAGGCAGGCGTCGGCATCGTGGGTGACAATCGTCCCGATGATTTCAATGATATAACTACAAAATCTTAAGCGAAGAACTTAAGTTGCGAAGAAAGTTTGCAACCTCAATCCAGGAATTGTTCCTCCGTCTCTGGTGAGCTGCGTCGCTGTATATATTAAATTGCGTCAGAGACACTTGGCTGGAGGACTGATCATTTAAGCCCCCGCAGTGCTTCATACATTGTTTAAGATCACATGCAAGGTACTCCTCTGCCTCCGCCGCTAGTTCAGAAGCTTATCATGTCGAAATGCCTCCATAGGAACGGCCTTTTACATCAAAAGGACAGATAGAAGCAGAAGTGCAGCACCATAGAGAGATCATCTGGAAAAGGAAGGGGGGGGGGGGGGGGGGGGGGGGGGGGGGGGGGGTGAAACAAAACATAAAAAAACAGTCTGCTTCTAATTACATCTCAAACTGGTGACTTAACTTTTTTATTTTGGCAGTTTTCCCCCGCTCCGGCTCTTGCCCAGGCCTGTGTCTGAGAGTCAAGACTAATCAAAGGCACTTGTATGGAGAGAGCTGTTGGCCTCTGAAGGGATTGAGCCAGTTCAGGGCCAGCCTGCTGCTCTTTCTCTCCTTCTCTTTCCCCTCTCTCACTCTCTCTTCCTGTCCTGTCCGTTTAAGGCGAGAAAGTTTGGGGAAAATTCCTTCGAGCTACTTTGCTTCAGGTTTCTGTGGGATTTAAACATGCACACTGGGGTTTCGGTGCAGTCGGTGCCGTTGTTTCTGATTCTGCTCTCTGCCGTGGAGGACACTTTGTTACAATCGGTGAGGTGAGTTTCCACACAGCTTTGTTGTTCTGGGTTTTTTTTCTTTCGGTTAATTTTGAGGTAGTCTAGAGAGCGAGGAGGAAGAGGGAGGTAAAGAGTGTTGCTGACAAAGACAACGTTTGGAGAGTGCATTGTGGGGACCTGTAGGAGTGCCTGTACATGTCGTTTGCCCTTCTTTATGCTGTTTTACTTGCCAATAATTCGGCATGCCAAGTCATGGGAGGGAAACTCTGCTTCTCCGTTTCCATCATTCAGAGTTTGAATAGCACTTTCTTCATCAACTTAAATTCATTTATTTTCATTCGGACACTTCGGCTTACCGCAGCTTTTGTGACCTTTGGGTTTGGTGCAAGAAGGTTTAGAGACGTCTGGGCTGGAGTGAGGGTTTTGTCTTTCCAAATCTTTTAATGAGCAAAAATAAGCTTTAAATAAGGAGAAAAATCCAAAAACATCATAATGTTAACACACTTATGCAAAAAAAAAACTGCAGTTAGTAACCTTTTGAACTATAATTTGTCGTACTTTTTTTTTTTTTAGCTTTTTAATAAAATCCTGAATCGTTCACTGAAGCCGTTAAAGCCATAAAACAGATTTTATTTAATTGGAATCATGTGTGAAGAATGACATGAAGTTGATAACTGGACTTTGCTAAAATGCGAGACAAAAAATAACAGTCTGCTGAGTCAGCAGATCTGTAAATGTTGCCATATGATTCAAACTCATTTCAAATGCAGTGGGGGTGTTGTTTTTTTCCAAGCAGGTGCAGCGTGCCTGCCTCGTGATTACACTGTGTATGTCACAGTGCAGCCTACGGCGCATGGCATTTATTAGACAGCAGTGGCAAACAGGAGGCGACAGCTCCACAGAATCCGGGTGATTAAAGTGTTTTCCTCGGTTTTAATTATGAATATCCAAACAGTTCCTACCTTGTTTGTTTACCAGGTATGTCGTCACGACAGCCTGACAGCGGCAAAACGAGTAACACTCAATGGTGACGGTTATGTTTGGTAACCTCAGTTCTAAGAACACAGGGAGCTCCGTGACACCTGCCGTACGTATGCGATGCTCAATCCAATCGACATCCAAAACATCGTGAGTTTCCTAGCGAGGCGGGATTAAGGTTGGAGAGCTCCACCTGTACTCATGAAACTAGGGTTACAGTACCAACTCATTCTCAGTCAGTGCTCCTAAGCTTCAAACTATGGCGCTCTGCGTATCCTCTCTAGCATCTGCACTACTGCACTACTGGTAGGTTGCTCGCTGAGCATGCACACCTGCAAGTATCCTTATATTACATTTGTGTCTATTAAGGCATTGGAATGCACTTATGCTGCATGCATAAGTCCAATAATTAAAAGCTGTGTTATTTTCATGACGAAGATGCCTCCTCCAGAAATCGGGTCTATTCCACCCTCAACATTTTTTGTTGCATCCCAATTCCATTCCAGCCCTTTGCAGCGTGGCAGTAGCATCAAGAGCCTCTGCTACGCTCTCTTTCACAAGGCTGTGGGCTCCACGGAACACGCTGGAGACAAATCCATGAGTTGTGGCACAAAAATAATCAACGTAACGCGAGCGGAGCGGTGCATCGTAACACAAGCGACCACAACTTTATTTTCTGTTTATTCATTTGGGGGAATACGCTTATGATCCCCAAATTGGCAACAGATGCTCGGCCCCTTTTACATCTTCCGTTGTTACTTTTCACAATAAAAGCCCTTGTACTAGGGCTTTTATTTTATAGTGTGAATATATGCTGCATCAATGTTTACCAGGTGGAACATACATTCACTCAGAGCATTGTGCTAAGAAGCAAGTCAACAAAATAGCTTGCAATATGTATTTATTGCAAAACAAATGCGCGTTGGTATTTGTTATGCAGCGGCTGGTGATCTGGCACGTTTAAATTGCACAACAGTAATGACGTAATTAACGGCGCAGAGAAAATGACCAAAGTTTCAGAAAGTGTTTCTTTCATTTTGTCACTAGATAGTGGTGGGAAGTTGTGAATGAGTGAAGGATTTCTGACACAGCCTGGTGACTGACAGGCGCACAGCAGGCCTCTCCACTACCTCGCCCTCTGCAGGAAGTATTTCGAGACTAGATGGTGGCCTACGAATGTCTTGCTTAAACATACAGTACGTGCGGGATAGAAAAGAAAAGGTTGTCATGCACTCACCTGGTTCACCATGTTGTGGTGCAACCCTAACTTCTCCGGTGGCATCTTCAATTAGTTAGAAATAAGTGCTAAAACTTGGAGAATGGTGGGGCAGCGTGCAAATAGTGGATGACAGAGACAAGGGCAGTGAAATAGTGCACGATATTTACCGTTTCATTTGAGTGTCCCAATTGAAAACGTATCATGTCCTCACCACTGGAATGAAAAAATAGTGTCCCTGTGTCGATTACTTTCTGCTAACAATCCCACAATGCAATGCTGTTGCAGATGAGAAAATCATTGGGCGACTCAACACAACGACAACGAAAAATGTTGATGATTAGTAAGTGTCCAAACTCTCAATTTACCGCTCACTATTGAGTAAACTTCCTAGTGGCCGCTGGAAGCCATCATGGGAAAAGACTCATCCTGATCAACAGATGCATCCAAGATTCAGTCGGCTGCTCAGCAGAGGAACGCGGGTCAGGCCCAAAAAGGCCGTGTGAAATGGAAGTTGTATAACCTCCCCATGACACATGGAACACCCACATTCTTTATTTCATTTCAATGGGAGGGTCAGGAACACTCGATCTGTTTGAAATGCGTCTACTTCTCCCAAACCGGACAGTTTTGCGAGGGCAGGATTAGAAAAAGAATGTCAGACAGCATCCAAACGAAACACATCTCACAAGGAGATCCCGTGGAGTAACAGAGAAGCCCATGCAACAGCTGCTGGACTTTGATGAATGGTGAAGCTGTTTCTGTCTTATTTGATTTCTTTGATTTATTAGCTTAAAGGAATACTACACCCACAAACTGACCATTTGTACATCAATTACTCACGGTGTGTTACCTGAGAAGAGAAAACTTTGTCTCTCAAAGTTTTTGCATTCAGTCCAACGAAAGTGACGTAACGTATCGATTGGCTGTTATTGGATCTTACGTCGTATAATAATGAGTATGATGGACGAGCAAATAAATCTGCATAGCATGGGTTGTAGGAGCAGTCGAATGGTCAAAACAAACACAAGACTGTGACCCAGGAGACAGCTGTTCGTATCCTGTGTGAAACCGTAAGCAAACATTGACTCTGGGCTGTTGCACAACGTTGTTATGCTATTTACGTAACGCATCAACCAAGTAGGTAACACGGGGTGAGTAATTAACATACAAATGCTCATTTTGTGGGAGAAGAATTCCTTTAATCCTTCACATTCTGTTGTGTGTGTGTGTGTGTGTGTGTGTGTGTGTGTGTGTGTGTGTGTGTGTGTGTGTGTGTGTGTGTGTGTTTGTTTTTTTCTGGCTGTGTTCTGAGGAGTTACACTCTTCCCGCTATTCTTCATCTCAGAATGGAACTTTTTTTCCTCCATGTTGTTGCGGTTGAAATACCAACAAATGAAAGGAAAGTTGAAAATCAATTTCATGTTATGCTCAAGTTATGATAAAAAAAAATGAAGCAGTGAAGCAATGAAACTGGTTTCACTATTTGTCACGAGTTCCCATCAGGAGGTGACATGATCACGCCTGAGCCAGAGAGGACAGTACACCTGCTCCTGCCTGAAAAGGACACGCCCCCCCCCCTCAGGTGCAATCTCTTCACCCAAATGGGAAACTGGCTCAATCCCAATGTAAGCCTTTAACTCTGAACCCTCAGGGACTAAACTAACTAACTAACTAACTAACTAACTAACTAGTATGAGTGGGCTGCAAGGGCTGGAAATGGAATAAATATAAACGGGACAGCACTTTGCGGCGACATGTCAAGTACCTTCGTGACACAAAAACATGTTTTAAATTTTTTTTTTATCGCATATCATTTTTTACTGCCTAAGTTCAACCTCTTCCAGGCGTTTTGCCTACAAGACGAGAGGTGATTGATGAATGAACAAAGCAGCTTCATTAACAAAATTAAAAGAAATGATTGATGAATGAACAAAGTGTACAGAATACGCTATGGTGCTATGATGCACATTCCCGCAAAGTCCGTGAGGGTTCAGGGCTGCCCCGCTGTCAACTCGTGGAGTGTTTGAGGGCTCCCTCACAGACATTTTGAGCCCTTCATGAACACTTCCCGTAAGTCCACATTTCTGCAGACTTCGCCTGAGGGAATTGCCCATAATTCATAGCAATGTGACGTTTAACACGGGGTTACCGTGGAAGCCGGAGATGTAAGGAAAAAAAAGGGAGGCAAGAACATTAGGGATTAAAGACGAACATTTCAATGTCACACCGCCTGAGTGATTACCCACAATTCATAGCGTTGTGACTTCAAATACGGTTAACCTGTGTTTGAAGTCGCACCGCTATGAAAGTCTGCAGAGATGCCGATTTTAAACCTCACTAGACTTCTGCCTCATCTATGGGTCTTTCAAACACTCATCATACCCACTAGTCATTAGATAGATGACTGTTTGTATCCATCACATGATTACTTTACCTACCAAATATCCTGAGCAGATTCTTTGGGATGTTTAAAGGTAGACAAAGGTGTTTTTCGCTCAGATTGTGGTCGTATTTCAAAACGGACACAGATGGCTATACACTTGACCCTTGACCTCCACAGTTTTTAAAGCTGGATAACAACGGGCCGTCTCTCTTTTTCCCGCAGCCAGGTGGGTTGGTGTGTGTAAGCTGTCCGCAGAGTCGTCTCTGCGCCGCTGCCGCACACCCGATGGCAAGATCTGCAGCGGGAGGGGCAAGTGCGACTGCGGCATCTGCACCTGCTTGGCCACGGAGCCGGGGAAGTTCTACGGTCCGCGCAGCGAGTGCCACGACTGGGTCTGCGCCTCGCACAATGGGAAAACGTGCAACGGTGAGTGCAAGTGACGCACGGACACGTGAGACAACCTGCTGGTTTCGTTAAAGCGAAGAGGCAAATTTGTCACAACACTGTTTTATTGTCATATATTGTCTAATAAAAGTTGGACATTCCAAGCTCCATGGGAAGTAGTGTGCAGGCACTGGCTCCATGTAGGGGGTGGCTCCTACAGTTTTAGTACTTTAGGTTGGGTTGTTAGTGATGGGTTCAGTAATTGATGCAGCAGAGCTCGGCCCAGGTCCAATCCGGCGCCTATACTTTCCCCAGTTTCCCAGTTTGTAGTCGCACTCACAGCTGAATGAAGCAGCCTTCTTTAAGGGGCAGTTTGTAAATACAGCAGCAAACTACCTTCTCTCCAGCAAAGAAACTATCAATGCATCCCAGAATCAGAACCAGAAAGACTGTATTGAGAGCCAGAGCTCCCTTTCTAGAATGGAAACTTCTAACATAGAGAAATTATGAGAAAATGTGGTTAAAATATGTGCATTATTTGACAATATATATACAATACATATGGAAAATGTAAATAAGAAATGTAAATTATGCATACTAGCATAATATATAACAGCAGTGAAAATAATAATGCTATGTGTGAAAATGCAAGCATAGTATAAATAAATGTGAATATTAGTTTAGATGCACCGTGCAGACTTGCACATTGCAGCAAACAGACCATCACCATGGAAATAATTAGGGGACTCGGTTGGCCAGTTGTATTACTTAACGTTACCAAGCGCATTGAGCAAGCTGGACGTCATCAGATGAGCGAATACATTAGCAGAAGTGAAGCTAATGCAGGTCTAACACTACAGCCCTGCAGTAAATCGTACCTCCATGAAGGTCACAGTGATCAGTTTTGTTGGAAATAGTTTAGGTTGAATCAACTTTACGGTCATTTTTTAGAGGCAGCGGTCTATGGTGCCCTTTTGTTGAGGCTGCTATAATCAATATTTTTTATATTAACCATAAATCAAACGAGTACAGGTAATGTGAAAGGGGATAGCTCATGGTGACAAACGCTCAGAGAATTATCTTCTGACCCTGCGCTTCCCTCTGCTTTACAGAGCGGAGTGAGTGAAAAATTAGTCATTTTAAGAATCGTTTGAGAGAGGCGTTAAATGTCCTTTTGGGGCCTGTAGTTTGTTCAATAATATCGCATTATTTTGAGAGGTTGTGTTTACTTTCTCTAATATTTAGTCTACCTTCATTGATATGAATGTGTCTAACAAACCCAAAGAAACACTGTCAGTACAATCAGGCACCACCACAAAGTACTGCCTCTAAGATGACCAAACACTGAAATAAACTCCGAGTTTCAACAAAGAACCTGAACATTATAACTACCACGAGGCTAGGATTCGTTGCAGGGCAGTTGTATTAGACTGTGTGTGTGTGTGTGTGTGTGTGTGTGTGTGGTGTGTGTGTGTGTGTGTGTGTGTGCATGTGATGGGGTAGAGAGATTTATTTTGGCAAAGTCGGCCGCTGTTAAGGAGCTGATTATAGTTCAGCCAGTCTGGAGCGAGGAGGCCCACGCCTCAGCCTCATAATGGGGTCTCACTCACTGGGACACAGACTGCAAATGGAACCTTGATGCATCAGAAGAGGGATGGGTCTTCACACCCGGACACACACACACACACACACACACACACACACACACACACACACACACACACATTTACACACACATACATTCCTACATTACCAACAGTGGACTGTCATCCTGGTCTAACCAAGTGTGGTCTTCTGTTTCTGGTCATTTTGAAAAAACAAAAGAGAAAAATAGCAAATTTACTTTCAAGGTCTTTCCCCAGAATATTACTGCGATATTATTAGAGCGGACTTCCACCCTTTGTAACAGCGGAACAATCATTGTGCGCACTCCAAAAAAAAAGAGAGAAGAATTTCCATGTGCATGAAGGGCCCAGCTATTATATCCAAAGCATATTGAGAATAATACACACATTCCCACTCCCACCTCAGTTGCTCAATGGCCCATGCAGCATGCATGCTGTCTGAGATCAGCAGCCAATTTCTTCCCTGCGGCTCCCTTATCTCTGCCTCTCACTGCTGCCCACTGATAAGATCCAATAGATTTTTTTTTCTCCTTATAGGGATAAACTGTATGTGTGTGTGTGTGTGTGTGTGTGTGTGTGTGTGTGTGTGTGTGTATTTTTCTTTTTCTTTCCAGAAACATTGGCTTTCCTGTTCTTTTACCTCGGATGGCATTCATTCAACTAATTCAGATCCTCCTGATCAGAGCAACAAGCTGAGGATTTTACTTTAATTTTGTTCTAATAGCAATGTAAACGTAGCTGTTTTAATATGTAATATTTGCTCGGAGGTGAATTACAGTCACCGCAGACTGAAACAACCTTTGTGCGGGGCAGTGTGCACGGCCTTTACTTTTCTGTTGTGCGGGTTTTCCATGTCAACTGACATCCAAATCAAGTGAACTGGAGGCTCTACATTTATATGCTGTGCGTGCATACGGATGAACAAAAGTTAACCGCCCAGGGTGCTCTTTAGCGATGCATGCTGGAACGGAGGCATTATGGAAGCAGTTCATATACTGAAATGTCCGCCTTCTGGTTAGAGCAGAATGAATAGCTGTCCTTGTCCTCGTATTCAGAGCAAAAAGAGCCTATTATGTTCCTGTTACATAGGCATCGCATTCTTCACCACACAATAACAGATACAGACATGCTCCTCACATCTTTCTTCCTTTTGCATACGTTGTATTTTATACCGTACGTACGTACACAGCACCATGATATGCTTTTTTGCGATCCATTGGCCTGTACTATCGCACAATACATGTACCATGGGACGTTCCACGATAAGGCTAAAAATACATAAATTCCATCACAACATAATAGACTTGTTTGAGGCCTGGAGTGGATTTCCTAAGGATGCACACAAAGCAGTGATGCTGTCGCTCACATGTTTTTTTTCCTCCCGCTGATGCGTCCCACATTGTAGCAGAGCGACGGGGATGACGAGCTGGAATAACATCTGTTCGCCAAATGTGCAAAAAAAAAACAACTGTCATTTCACCCTGCTGATTGTTTTCGACTGTGTTTCGATCTTCCTGTTCCTGTTGTTTTTTTTGTCTAAGGAACAGTAACATGAGAAACGTAATCTTTGGTTATTTTCATAGTTTTCAAAGACGAGGGTCAACGTGGCAAAGTTTCCATTCTCTCTCTCACACAGCCCTCCCTCCTTTATTGGCCACGTAAAATCTCTCTCTCTCTCTCTCTCTCTCTCTCTCTCTCTTCTCTCTCTCTCTCTCCCCCCAGTTTCTTCTGGTGTGTTGTGTGTGGTGTGTTGTGTGTGTGTGTGTGTGTGTGTTCAGACAGGCTGTGCTTCTCTGCTATTCATGGTCTTTTCTCATAGTCAGAATCACAGCGGGTGGCCCAGGGCGCTGCAGGAACACTGTATTATCAACTTGTTAGTAATTTACTGTTGCAATATTGAATAGCTTTAAGACTATTATATCAAGACTGATGTGATGTGCAGAAACACACGATGCCACGTGGTTAACGCCGTGAAGCGATTTGTTCGGTTAACATAACGAACAACCGTATCTATACCGTGAATAAATAAAAACGTACATACGGTTTGACTTATAATAGCGGCTTCTCACTTCATCGCTTGCTCTGATCTAATCCAAAAAACGTCAACGTATCTCCTGGCGACTGGGCTGCAGTGAGCGATCACCTTTGAGTTCAATCTTCAATCGGACTGAATTGTTGCCTATCAGGGAGTCAGCGTTGATACGGCAACACCTGCTGTAACAGCACATGCGACGTTTGATCAAACACGGGTCAACGGTGCGCTCTACAAACGAAAGCCGTGCGCCGTAAGCCTGCAGTCCAGAACCTTCTGTAACGTCATGATCTCTGCAGACTTCACCATCAGCGTGTCCTTCTCGCACCACCTCACAGGGGCAGTTGAAATATGAAGACATGAGAGAGAAAACCCCCTTTCCACCCTGATGGATGGTTGTTTTAAGGGTTCTTTAAGAACATATATTAGACTCTCTCTAAGGTTCCGGCTTTTCAGAGCATCTGCTCTTTTCCTGGCTCAGCCCCCCCCCCCCCCCCCCCCCCCCCCTCCCCCTTCCCTGCCATAGCCAAAAATGATCCCACCCAAGGGGGTTTTTATGTCAGCAGCACATAAGAAGTCAGCTTGTCCAAATCAAACTCCTCCAGATGCACTTTCCATCAGCACTACATTAGCTTAAGATGTTGCTTCCAATATGCACACATTATAGACAGATGAGAGAAACTAATCACGGGAGAACAGCTCACTAATGGCAGTCTGTCCAAAATGACTAAAAGGTTTAATACGCATTTCTGTTGATTTCCCAAAGAAAGGGGGGGGGGGGGGCGGACAGCGACTCAAAGAGGAATGCAGTCCTTAAGCCATTACAGTCCATTAAATTGTTCGTCTCTGGCTTTTTGTATTTTATTTGCGAGTGCATATTTTGATGTGCTCTCACTTGGATATTCTGAGCTTCGCTCTGCAATTTGTGCTCCTCGTGTGGTGAGTCACCTAATGATTCCAGCGTGGGCTGCGAGGAGAGAAAAGCCACTCAAGTCCGTCCAAGTCTACTAGTCAAAGTCCATTTTTGATTGGGGACTAATTTCAACTTCCGACCTCTTACTGTAGGAACAAGTGTTGTTAGCATGCCCGAGGAAGAAGAAAAAAACAAGTTGTTCTTGTATTTCCGAGGCTGAAATGAATGGCTGATGAAGTCACCAAAGTTGACAAATGAAGGTGGAGAATTGTAAAAAAAACAAAAACAAAAAACCCCCCCGGAAGGATGAGAAGCAGGAGCTGCTTGTCGCGAAGGCGGCGCCGTCCAGAGGATGAGTTATTACCTGGGACAGGTGTCTCCTAGATCTTTTCCCACAGAACACGAACTGACGCTCCGCCGCTTCACGCTCCGCCGCCCACAGGGAGAGAGGAAAGCAAGGAAGGATAATTACTCACCGAAATGAGTATCATGTTATGGAGAACATGATCTAAACAAAGTGAGGGGGGGGGGTCATTTGAAGAGGCAATATGTAATGCATGTCTTGCGTTATTGCGTTGCTTATAATTGAAAGTGCACTGAAATCGTATAGGCCCGAGATTGCCTCAAACGTAAGTGATTGAAGGGTTCTTCGCTCACAGGGGGGGGAATTAGTTTTTTGTTACATATATTTAACCGGAAACCATTCGAAGATTGCTGGATTATGATGTTCCACACATGTTTATCTCCCTCTCGATAGTATACGCCTTGTTTTTATCTGAAACAGGGACGTGATGGATGCTGAAACTAGCCTGCTGAGTGAGTCACCAGTCAGCAGTTAATCATGGTAACACCACACCATCACCTATTACTGACACTTATGTCTCTGACACTCCCCCCCCCCCCCGACCCCCATGGGATGTACCTGGTCCCGATGGTCGGGGGCCCTGATCTGTCCGTCCGCGGCGTGTAGGAGGGACCCCGACGTACCCAAGCCGCGGTAGAATTACTGCTCAGGAAGCTCCGGGGAAGATAAACTGTCGACAGACCGTCACCTTCCCACGCACACCAACTTTCACCCGGCTGACAAAGAGGGTCCGTCTGACAAAGAGGGTCCGTCTGACGTGTCAGAGTGATTGTTAAGCGGAGATCTATGGGGCCAGTGGGTGGCAGGGATATACTCTGCTGCTGAATTCAGTTGGACAGACATGAATCTAATGTGTGGCAGTTGCCATCTGCAAAGCTAATTGATAAATCCAAAAATAAATGTCTTTTTTTTTTGTCATGCACATATATTCTGTATAGAATTGTGCAGGGATTGTGTTTCTGTAGGACAACCCCCGGAAGTTTCCATTTGATTTTGGATTACTTCAGCCAGATGATCTTCACAAATGAACGGCACTTTTATCAGTTTTGAAGCGTGAATGCAATCGGCAGAAGCAAAGGGCCGATGTGAGCCTACGAACAAACTAAACATGAGCGTGAGCACACAACGAGGCCGTGAAGGCCGACTAGTCGGAGTTATGATGTTTAGTAGTTTCATTTAGCCACTTGTAAGCAACATTTAAAAGCGAGAGGGGTGTTCACTGATGCATTTTATATCGTAGAACAAAACATTGAAATCTCTTTATCCCAGGCATCTTAACAAAAAACAATTCAAAACATCCGTTGACTTTAAGATGAGGGAACCTGGATCTTGCAAAAATGCTGACTCATTTCCAGGTTTTGAAAAAATTTAATTCCCGCAGCTAATAAAAAAAAAAAAAAAAAAAGAAATGTCCACCTTAATAATCACATTCATTCATTTGTATTTTAAAAAAAAATCAAACAATAACCACAAAGTAATAAAAACAGTTAATGTGCAATGGCTGTGGTCTTCAGTAGACGTGCCAATGATTCAAGAATCATCAAAGTTCTGGTGTGTTCCAAGATGCTAAAATGCTTTAATATGCCAATGGTTTGATGGTCTCAAGATTATTTCTAGCCAATACATGGCTACAATGCAATAATATAGAATGTTATCTTTTGAGCAGCCAGCGGAGAGCAGGGTCTAACAATTGTACAGAGGTTTCATTAAAATAGTTCATTTTCCTCAACATCATATTGTGTCTGTGGTGCAGAAGCACACGTTCCATATTCTTCTCTCCCTTGAACCTGTTCCCAAGCGTCCCCTGAGACGTGCATCGATAATGAGAAGGGACGGGGGACTCGCCCGTCTCTAATGACTGATGGATGGCCCTTGAAGAGAGGACGCCACGTTTACACGATGAACGAGTCGGTAGAATGATTGAGTGTGACATACAAAGGCCTCCCCGCTGCTAAAGGCACTGGGAGCAGCGTTTATAATAACTCGTCAACGGCCTTCTCTTGCATCACGTGGTTTCCTCCTCCTGTTTTTCACGTGGCTCACCGCGGCCATCGGAATGAGGAGAAAGAGTGACGGCAAAACCGCCTGCGTAGATCCTCTGAGCACTGGACAGTAAATCGCTGAGTGATTGAAGGGGAAGCTAAAATATCGCCCTTAAAGTTTGCAACGAAAAAGGGAGACATTACTTAGAATGTGCACATTGTATGCATCTGAAGGGGAGTGTGTACTTCACAAGTCAAAGGAGTCAAGTGGATCCTGTAAGTCCAGCTCCTGTCTCCTGGTAGTGCGACGCCGCCGCATCCATTGAAGACAACACTCGCCCTGTCTTGTAGAGCGCTTTGGGCGACGGGCATGCTCCTCGGCGTGGATGAACAGCACGGGGTGCGTTGTGCTTTCCCTTTCAGACCGCGGCTACTGCGACTGTGGGACGTGCGAGTGTGACGAAGGCTGGTTCGGAGAGGCCTGCCAGTTCCAGGAGGAGTGTGACCTCACCGGCAAGAAGAGCAAAGAGCTCTGCAAAAACCCACAGGGGGTGGTGTGCTCCAACAGAGGTGCTGAGGCCACACGCACACACACACACGCACACACACACACACACACACACACACACACACACACACACACACACACACACACACACACGAGTCTTAGTTATACACAGTAGCAAGAACAGTACACTCAAGCATTGTCACAAATTTGCAACAAACAACACTGTATGTAGACTTCTTACATGCGGTCTATGGTTAAAAGAGACACTTGTAATCTCTTTGCTCTCACACACATCCTTTCGCTGACACAGGTGCACCGATACGTTGATGCACTGGAAAGACCGACGTCTTGAGTCAACGATACCGTCTTCAATTGGGCCGGCTAACACGCCCGAGGTCGTTCGACGCACACGGTTGTAGTTTGTGCGTCTATGTCTGTGGACTCATGAGCCGCAGTGCCTCCCCAGCTAAATGAAGGCTGAATGCGTGCAGCATCTGTGCAGATCAAACGCAAATCGGCGCAGCATTAAAAAAAGCAAAAAAAAAAGCACACAAACACGAACACAAACACAGCTTCACCGCCTTCAGACACGAGTCCAGGTCCGTTGACACACGACACACAGACGGAGCCTCCGGTTTGCACATCTGCAAACCAGCTGTGCTTCTTTAAGTGCACCGCACTAGAACGTACACAACCGACCACGTACTGTAAACACACACACACACACACACACACACACACACACACACACACACTTGACTCTTTGTCTAACACATGAGCTTCATGTCTTGTATCTTTAATAGGCACCTGCCACTGTGGCAGCTGCATGTGTGACAATAAGGACAACAGAGGTCTGGTGACGGGACGCTTCTGCGAGTGTGACGACAGCGAGTGTCTGGACGAGGACAACGGGGAGGTGTGCGGAGGTATGGCCGCGGTTCCTGCGTCATTTTCCTTTATGAACATATGATAAATACATATAAACATAAAATCCTAAAAACAGGACATGTAACTGAGTAAGCAGGAGTGAATCTGACCGTCAGTCCATAACACCGACGGAGGTGAACTCATCGGTCGACACGTGTGCATTCTGATCTGCTTCCAGGCCACGGCCAGTGTTACTGTGGAAACTGTTACTGCGCTGCTGGTTGGCATGGAGACAAATGTGAATTCCAGTGTGACATCAGCCCATGGGAAAGCAAGCGGAGATGCACATCTCCAGATGGCAAAATCTGCAGCAACAGAGGTCTGTTTCCCCGCTCCAAAGCAGTAGTCAAATTATGTCATGATTTTTTGACTTAATTTGTCTTAATTTTCCAACAGCCATTATGCCGATGCTGATTATCATCGATTCACAATGCAATAATGTGCTGGAATAATAAGTATGGCAAGGATGCTATGCAATTTCTTAACTGTCACTACAGCTTCTAAACCCATTAGAATCCACCTCATGACAGTGACAATTGAATTGTGTTGCCAGGAAAGAGGAAGCAAACATTGTAAATGGGATCAAGTTCATTTCCTGTCTGTTATCTAGGGTCATGAAGACAACGAAAAGACACACAGTACACAAAGTACACACAGTACATATATATAAATTACACCTAGCGAAGTGGAATCTTATACGTAAACTTACAATCAAGCATTGTTGACAGTACAGAGCTGTCTGTATATTTGTCTATTATGAATTTTGCTGACGCATTGCATTGTGGGATATTCATGTCAGCGTTGAGTCCAGTCTTTGCATACTGTAATACATCACCGGATATAGTATGCAATCGGACAAACTGAACTATGTCACATGCTGTTTTAGCGTTCTAAATAGCATGTTAGCATGCTGCAGGAATGCACTGCCGCCTTTAGTTTCGTTCACTTTTCTCATATTGTAAACTTCGTCGTGCATCTATGTGTTGCATAATGACGAGAAATGATTTGTGAATCCTTAAAACTTCTGAACGCAACCACTATCCCCGAAGTAGTGACACGCCGCGGAAGAAAAGAACGGAATCTGAAACTCAACGTAGATTTAAATAAGTCTTTCGTCTCGTGTGACTCGAGAACCCCAGTTCAGCTCGTCTTCTGCTCTCTGACTATCACAGATGAAAAAGAGCCACTTTTGACATCCAACTTTTGAACTCGAGTATGAAAAAAAAAATGAAAATCACTGGAGAAATCCAGAGAGGAAGAGAAGTCAGAGAGCAGATCGGTTAATTCCGCTGAAAGTCATCAGAGCTCGCACGGACAGACAGTCGGAGGAACGGCTTCACTAACCCTCGCTCAAGTGATCCTGTGGGATTTTAGTGAAGCTCTCTGAAATGAATTGCAGTGGACTGGCTGAGGACTGGCTAAGTGAGTAGGGGCCAAATGGTGGGCTGCATGGACAGAGCCCCATGATTTATGGTTAAGTGCACAGCCGACGCAGCGTGAACAACCGACGGCTGCGTTCGTGACGCAGCAGCCCATTGTACTGCTGCTGAGGAGAGAACAGGAACGTCGAAGGCCGGACAACCTCAAGAGTCACCGGAGAAGAGAACAAAGGAAATACGACCGCAATTAAAAAGAGTCCGTCTCAGTGGAAATCAACCTCTTTCTGCTTGCTCTATTAGCTTGACAGCGTTATGCAATGCATTCAAAAGTACTTGTTATGAGTCAATTTATGAATTAATTCCTTTTTTGAAACATTGCTAGAAGGTGGGAAAAGATGCAGGTTTTATTGCTTTGATTTATTTTTCTGTTGAGCAGAAAGCTGTCAATGAAATTAAACAAACATGTACAGGAAATCACAAAGACAGTGACAACAAAATGCGTCGTTTTATGAGAATAAATAACACGTGTTCTGGAGCTACTGGTTAGAACCTAAGCCCGGCTAACGCTACTTAAAATTTGGGTGAAAGAAAAATGATGATTCTCTTCTCATTTAGTGACTCCTCTTCGAGGCAAAACCAAAATATGACGATACTGTGCGGCTCTAATTTTATGTTAAATTGCACTTGGCATAACTGATACAACATACAACACACCTGTACTGTAAACCGTCCAAAAACACCACTTACCGACATGCACCGCCATCAAATATTAAAGCACAGCGTGGCCTTTGCTAAAGATATCATAAATCCTGTATTCTAACATCTCAAGGATTGTGAAAACATGCTAACACATTCCAGTGTCTTTTTCATCCTGCCCCATTTGAGTGCAACACAATTCTCGGAAGTCAGACAATTTGGTGCTGATTATAATGGGAACCATTCTCAATCCCTCTATATATGGCACGTCAGAATTAATCCTCCTTTTAAAGCGTGTGAAGATAATTCCCGGTGATTATGGGAGATGGATCAAGGAAGATGATTACGCGAGAGGGTTGATTTGATTTCATCACCCGCTATAGATGTGACGAGGTTTTTGTGCGAGGGTTGGAAATATCTCCCGCTCCACTTACGCTCCGGAATGAATGAGTGAATGATTTGAGTGACGGCCATGCAAGAGATAGACTCTGTCTGTTCGGTTCACCTAGCCTCCGCAGTTGAGCTAATAATACACTGTCAAAAACGATAGCGGCCACATAATGCTGGAGGCCAAACACGTGCATATGGGATTTTTTTTGATCGCAACAATTTGAATGGGAGATAATATGGCTGCACGAGCTGAAAGGGGAGGTTGCTATTTAGCTGGAAAACAGGGATTAAGTCAGACATTGCCAAACCTACCGCGTCCTCTAATGGAGTCCTGATTTCATAGAGCATTTTTCCAGCTAGCACAGGTGCTGCAATCTGCTTCCGGTGAAGCCAGACTGTCACATTTGTGGCAGACATGAAAGTGCATGGCTGTATAAATCCAGGGCTCCGGGGTTACGAGGGTGGCGAGGGGAGGAGCGCGCCAGGGCCAAGGGCCAGACACGCGCCAGCCACAGCCCGCAGGCTTGCCAGCTGGCCTGGCTCCCCCTGGGGGTTCCCCGTGCTCTGTCACCGCTGATAAGAGAAAATGGGATTTCCACTGGCTGCTGCTTGGGCCGCTGCCCTGGCTAAGATGTAAAAACAAATGAGAAAGAGACAGGCGGACGGATAAGTAGATAAAGGAAGAAAAAGTGAGGCAGATGTTGGCTGCGGCCTAAAACGAAATCCTTCCGGCCGCATCAGTGCAAGAAGCTTGCCCTCCTTTTATTGATGTATTTAGACTGTCCTGCTATACAAGCACACAGTGGAGAATGAATGCATTGTGGATTCATAGTGTACGTGCGGTTGTGTTTGCTCTGTGTGTGTCAGGGACTTGTGTGTGTGGAGAGTGTAACTGTCATGACGTAGATCCCTCCGGTGACTGGGGCGATATCCACGGAGACACCTGCGAGTGCGATGAGAGGAACTGCCACGCGACCTACGACCGCTACTCCGACGACTTCTGCTCAGGTGAGCGTGCCGTGTTTGGATTCACACACTGGACCTGTTAATGGCAGCTGATACCAGACAAAAAAAAATAGTCCGGCATGTAATCCCCCATTTTTACTTTTACATGTGTACAAATAAAACAAATGATAGTCATGCTCGTTGGAGTGCTTCGGGGGCGCTGGGAGGCAGACCTTGTTGCCTTTGGACAGAGCCAAGCAAGCTGTTTCCTGCCATTTACGGTCTTTATGCTGCTTTCCATCTAGTTCTACTCTGGTGCAAGTTTGAAGGCGTAAAACTTTCTATACAACGTATAAACTTATTGACTAGAGGATGACCGTTGCTTGTTTCTCTAAAGGATTAATGACAAAATATGACAATTGATGTACCGGAACACGTATCTTAGCATCCATATTCATAGAAATCACGTTGTTCTGTTCTTTAGAGCAGACCTTCATGTCTCTCAAACTAATTGTTTGAGAGAATGTGGACACAATCCACATCTTAATGTCCTGAATCTCATCGTTCTCCATCAGTTTCTCTTTCTCTATCACCCAGACCAGACCAGGTTTAATCAATGGTCATCCAGCAGCTTAGAGGAGGCCAGACAGTCAAAGCTTGTTTAGCCGACGCCCTGAGGACACCCAATTTATTTTACCATCTCCCTTGCTCCCCTCTCTAACACACTAGCTCCTCTTTCCCCCATCTTCTCTGCTCTGTAACCCGTCGAACTCTACATCCTGCTCGGTGTGCCCTCTTCACTCGATGCTGCTCCCCCCCCCCCCCTCAGTAAATGCTCAAAAAAGCCTCTCTCTTTGTTTCACCCGTCTGCCTCCTCCACTTCCTCTCCTTTGACAGGTCACGGCCAGTGTAATTGCGGAAGGTGTGACTGCAAGGAGGGATGGGCCGGGAAGAAGTGCGAGCATCCTCTCTCCTGCTCCCAGTCTCCGGAGAGCAGTCTGAAGAAGTGTCGCGGAACGTCCAATTTGCCCTGCTTCGGACGAGGTACCCGGTCTTCCCCTCCCGCTCCTGTTGCCATGGTTACAGCAGCAGGCTCGCACTCTGTGCCTCTCGGCGTAGAACAGGCCGTTTCCAGCGTTTCACATCCCTCAAACTATCCTTGAGAGGGCTGCGAAGGCACCAGGGGACGGAATTAAAGCAGCCTGCGTTTACTGTGGTGCATGCATTAATGTACAGTATATGTAGGTTTGTACAGTATTGCTGCTTCTACGTGTGTGTTAGCGCCGTATACGCACGCATATATGTGCACGATTTTGTGCGAGTTTGAGATTAAGGGGCACCGTACGCCTGCGAGCCGTCGCTGGAACAGCTCTTTCGATAGAACAAGCAGTGGGTCGATGCGTCTGGATTTATCACACCGCACCGCATTCTTTATTAGTGGCCCTTCTGGACAGAGGAAGCTTCTGTCCTTGTCTTCTGCTGGTCCTAATACAAATATTAGTCTCAGATACTCAGAAGGCATCACTGGAAACCCCATGGTGAGAAAAACAAAAGTTCCATGTTCCCTCGTCATCCCAGTCCTGCACCGTTGAGCCTGTTGATTGATGATAGTAAGGTAGAAGTGTGTGTTTGGGGGGGGTGTGGTGTGGTGTAGTGTCTAGAAAACCAATATGCTAGACTGTTTGTTTGTTACTGATGGGGTATCTATCTGAGATTGGTAGAATATTAAAATATTGCTGTGTCCTGATTGGTGCACCGGATTACGTCTTCTGCAAGCGTCTTCTGCCCGTTTAAAGCAGGCTTGAGAGTGTGTGTGTGTGTGTGTGTGTGTGTGTGTGTGTGTGTGTGTGTGTGTTTATATAGGACCCCATCGCTCATAGTCAGAAGGTTGAGTCGACTTTTTTTAAAAGGGCCTTTAAATATTCCATGAACATGAGCCTGGATGGCGTGTTATACCCTTGGAATAACCGGGGACTTCTCCACAAACTGCTGTTTCATGGATGCATTAAGAAACACATGTAAAACTATAGAAACATTGTTTTTATTAAAATCATTACTGCTCATCCACACCCACACTCTTAATATAATTAGTGGAGTGAGAAAAAAAAGATGAAGGCAAAAACATGCATTAACCGCTCAGCTGCTACATCAATTGATGTACAAACCGGCGATTAAAGTTATTAAGACTGAACTGCTACACATGCACACAGCCCAAAGCTTCCCAGACAAATTACTCAGCTTTTGCGTCGCCGCGCTGCTTAGTCTGTACAGGTGGTGGATATAAACGCCCCGGGCCACGTCTGCAATACGCTGCGTTGAACTAGACTCACGCTCCGAGTCGAGTGAGCCAGAAAGTACGACATCTATGCTACAGTCAGGTTACAGTGGAGCAGTTGGAAGTAAAGACACACGACGGTGTTCATCCAAAATGCCAGACATTTGAATAAAAAAAAATGTAACTGTCAATCATCTATTGTGCAGCTTACTTGAAATGAAATCAGTTGCAAGGTTATTCATCCATAGAATTTTCCAGATAACAAAGAGCTGGAATGACGGTATAGCCTGCGTTCAGAGGTAACAATGCACAACGGTCACGTTACCGTCGCTCCCGGACTGACTGACAACCTGCATTGTTCCAAATAAGATAAGATGAATTGTCTCGCGGCCATGCAGCGCACACTCGGCAGTCTTCTGAGGCATCCCTGTATCTGTATTTTACACTGATGCAGCAACCATAATCAATCAGTTTTACAGCGCTGTACGGGGCATTGTTCAGTGCACCACTTCTCTTTGATTTTTTTGTTCCAAACATTGTTTGTAATCTTGTGGGGAATGCCCGTCAGGACTGAGAATGAGATGACAAAAAGAAAAAGGTAGAGTTGAGTAAAGCCTCCTGTATGCTGCTGGTCTCACGTTTATAATGTAGTCGGTGGCGCGTGTCACTACAAGGGGCACGACCTGCTTGGTCTCCGGGATGTGCGCATTAATCAGGGGTTAATCTGAAGCATTGATTTCCTGTATCATCTGACTGTGGGGGACGTCAGTGAGGAATGCAAGTGTTCCAGATGAAAAGGACTGGAGCTTACTGCGGGTTGTTTTAGTGGCCATGGAACGTTCCTCACACCCATGGATGGGAAAGCTGCCGATTAGATCAGAGTGGACTACTGTTTTGAAGCCTCAAGTTCCACATTTTGGTCGTCGCCATTTTGGTTTTTAGCCATCGCCATCATGTTTTTTTGTGACACAAGAGGGTTGAGCTGAGTACGATGAACGCTAAAAAAAAAAAAGAAGACATTTTTAGGTAACCATAATGTTACAATTAACTTTCATGAAGTTAAAACACACTGTGAACTTTAAATGAAAAACACAAACAACTCCCAGACTGGACGACGACGTGGTGTCAACCTGTCAATCTCAATTTAGCCCCGCCCTAAATCATCCCCTGCTTTATGGTCTGTTTGACTCTAAATGTTCCATAATGTACTAAATGAACATCATGCTGTATTGAAGAAGACTGTAAACTAGAGATTGAGACCATAAACTCATGTTTACAATGTTTACTGAGGGAATAAATCAAGAGAGAAGTAGAGTCATTTTAGACTAGACTTCTATACAACCAGAGGAGTCGCCCCCTGGTGGACACTAGAGAGAATGCAGCTTTAAGGCGCTTTGGCTTTAGCTTCACTTTTCAAACACCCTGGTTGTCATCTGCCTGAAAGATAGGCATGGTTGCTACCATGAAGACAACCACATTAACATTATCCATGATCCCACACTTGAACAATGACAGCAACACAGCAAACAGAGCTCACATAATGTAACTACGATATTGTACACTCTACAAATAGAAACAATTTGCCGCCTTTGAATACATCAACTATTCATTACATATTGTGTCCGTTCCATAACAGACTTTTTGACGTACTCAAACCAATTCCACAACAACATGGTTGAGCGGGCATGGCGCCCCCCCCCCCCCCACATAATGAAACAGCAAAGATTAACTTGTGCTGGGGGAGTTAATTAGCTTTAATTCCTCCAGCAGTACCTTTAAATTATCTCCTATTGCTGCAAGAAAATGGAACTTTAAATTACCCCGTGCAATAGAAAAACTAATGGGATCCATAAATTGTTCCTTTTAAAAATTGCATTTTGTTTCAGCCATCCCAATCTATGCAGTGGCAGTTTAAAGTCTAGTTTAAAGAATTTCTAACATCTGCTGAGGCCTACAATTTCCATCTATCACATGTTGAAAGCATTGTCTGTGTGCCATAAATACTCCTCCTGTTCCTCCTCCGTTATTAGTAATAAAATGTCTGAATGTACTATTTACCGTCTCTGTTCAGACAGACAGAGGAGGGAAAGTATCGTTGCTGTGATTAGAAGGAAGGTTGACTGTGTGTGATATGCATAACTCAGTGTTCAGAAGTTCACAATGGCTGGAAACAAACTGGTGTAACAGAGTTCAATGCAAGGCTTTGATGGAGGGCAAGGAAAGAGAGAGAGAGAGAGAGAGAGAGAGAGAGAGAGAGAGAGAGAGAGAGAGAGAGAGAGAGAGAGAGAGAGAGAGAGAGAGACTGAAGGAGACAGATGTAGAAAATCACTTAGGCATGGATGAATGCGGCTGGTCTGAGGTGGCAGCTTGAGCGGAAAAGCCTTGAAATTCGAAACAGCAGCTTCGGGGCTTTTCTTCCTGGTGGATAGCACATTCTTTACACCGCGGTATTTCCTCGAGGAAACACCTGCTTTCAACATCTTTCTGCTGATTCTTGGGATTCCTTTCTCTGGTCTCTGAAGTGTGGTCCGTAGTAGACTTTGAATATGTGCATGCGTTTGTTTGTGTTCAATCCCATTCAAATGTATTAATAAAGAACATTTAAAAACAACAGTGTACCAAAGAGCTGTGCGAATCAAAATGACAATAACCATAACAAAAAATACTATAAAAGCAATAAGACAACTCTCAGACTGAATAAAAAGCTTTGGAATAAAGATGTGTTTCAGTACAGTGTTTAAAATCAGGCCCTGTAGGGGCAAGCCTAGCAGGCAGGGGTTTCTTGCTCCAGAAATTGGGGGCTACACAGGCAGCTACCTCTGAAAAGTGAAACAAATTATTGCAAAACGTGCATTCTCTCTAGTGTCCACCAGGGGGGCGACTCCTCTGGTTGTATAGAAGTCTAGTCTAAAATGACTCTACTTCTCTCTTGATTTATTCCCTCAGTAAACATTGTAAACATGAGTTTATGGTCTCAATCTCTAGTTTACAGTCTTCTTCAACACAGCATGATGTTCATTTAGTACATTATGCTCCATTTAGAGTCAAACAGACCATTTCATAGACCAGGCTACCTTTTTATTGACAGGTCCCTACCGCTACCAGGGTCTACAGCGTCTCTATGTCACTCCTCCACTGTCCAAATATGGTCACTTCCTCTCACTGTTTGCATTAGGCGATGGCCAAAATGCCGAACTCGAGGTTTCAAAAACGGCAATCCACAATGGGTGACGTCACGGTGACGTCGTCTACTGCATATGAACAGAACTAGAAATGGACTCAATAGAGAGGACAGCAGAGTGGATTCCTTATTTCCAAAATCCACGTTTAATCTTAGTCCCTTTAAGTGTTCTAGATACATCGAGATTCTACACTGTAGCCTAAATACATGTTTTTTTCTTCAGTCAAATAGCTTTGTTTTTAATCCAACCACAAAAATGGCAGGAGCGCAAACACAATTGCATTTTTGCACTCCTGCCAGAGTGTCAGTTTCACAGCTCTATGGTGAGAGGAGTGTCACAGCTGTGGCTCTGTTTATGCAGATCAGCCAGTGCAGCCCAACGTTGGTACTGGCTCAACAAATGAGCAAGTATTTCCACTGGGTTAGAATTTTGCAGCTTTCCCTTTGATTTAAAAAATGTTTAAGCTCACATTTCAATGCACATCAAAACACCACTTTGGTGTGTAACAAGTTGGTGTGTAACATAGTCAATCTGCTAGCACTGCAGAATGTGTGAGTCCCTGTAGCCACATACTATCTGCAGTCTTTAAGTTGAACGGTGGATAGCTGAATTAAACACCTGGTTGCACCTGGTTGTAACTCCATAGGAGCACAAACTGCAAGCTTCTCTGCAGAGACTTCAGGTCTATACCAGGCGGCAACCTCCAGTTCTGTCGAGTGAAGCCTTAAAACCTGCATTCTCTCTAGTGTCCAGCAGGGGGCGACTCCTCTGGTTGTATAGAAGTCTAGTCTAAAATGACTCTACTTCTCTCTTGATTTATTCCCTCAGTAAACATTGTAAACATGAGTTTATGGTCTCAATCTCTAGTTTACAGTCTTCTTCAATACAGCATGATGTTCATTTAGTACATTATGGAACATTTAGAGTCAAACAGACCATAAAGCAGGGGATGCTTTAGGGGCGGGGCTTACTGTGATTGACAGGTCGCTGCCACAACCAGAGACGTATACGGTGTCTCTACGTCACTCCTCCGCATTCCAAATATGGTCACTTCCGTTTATTGGACGCAAAAAAACCAACATGGCGACGGCCTTAATCCATGATGGTGTCGGCGAAATCGCTGAACTCGAGGCTTCAACAACCAATAAGTGATGTCACCGTGACTATGTCCACTTCTTATGTGCTGTCTATGGTTTATGCATAAGCAGAATAGAATCTTTATAGGAGTGATAGACGTCTGGGGGCGGGGCTGGGCTTCACTGAGCATGTTTTATCTTGGGACTCTCCTCCGATCCCACTGAGAAACCGCCGGCTGCTTTTCAACGGAATGAAGGGAGCCGACGTGACTGACCGTTATCCAAGCCTTCCCTCCCCACCTGATGGAGTCATCTATCTAACAATGCAGTAATCCTGCCCTCGGCCCCTTTATCCAGTGTGTGTTGCACTGCAACGTGACTGAGTTTGCACTGCTGCTCTCTAAAACTGGCAAACAAAAGAGTCTGCCAAACCCTCACCAGCACACAACTGTGCACTTTTTAAAAAATGTTTAAATTTAACTAGTTAATTTAAATGTATTTGGTTTGTGCCTTCGTCATCGCGGTCGATGCTCACCTTAAGACAGGATGACGAATTAAACGCCAACGCTCACCAACACTCACCGGTGTAGAGCGTTTGACGAGCGCGGGGATAATCGATAAGGCAGGGCTGTTGCGACACCACCGGTTGCCAGGGTAACAAAGTCCCCGGAGCAGATGGCGGCACGCTATATGTGAAGCAGGAAGACGGGTCGCCGGTCATAAAAAGTGACAGTGATGTGACACGGACAACACATTGGATGACGCTGCCAGTGGAGCGGCTGTCTCGCAGAACTCATGTTCGCCACTATTTATTGCCCCTAATTCAACTCGGTGAGTCATCAGCAGATAAAAGGCAGGGGCATGCACATTATGGATATGTTTCAGGTGTTATTTAGTGGCACTAAACACAAAATGCACCCAGCAGTGCAGAAACGACGTACCCGGCTCAATAACAACAACAGGAGAAGAAGAGAAACAGAGGCACTCAGTAAGCTGTGTTTTAACCATATGTCTTCGCCGAACTGGGAAATTGCCTTTGTGCACTTATTTTTCATGCCGGGGCAGCTTACCTGTTTGTAGCACTTCGGGGCGTCTTTTGTCTGCAGAATTTGTGGGTGGGAACATATAAAAGATGTCCAACTGTGTGTGTGTGTGTGTGTGTGTGTGTGTGTGTGTGTGTGTGTGTGTGTGTGTGTGTGTGTGTGTGTGTGTGTGTTGCTCGTTTGTCAGTAGAGCACAGACGACCGACGCACATTTTATGGTAATGTCTTCAATTATGCAGTATTATCCCTAAGATGGTAATAAAACATGCACTCAGCACTCTGAGGTTAGAGTTTATTACATTTCACCTCTCACTAGCATTGTTGCTAATGTATTATTGTAGTTACATTAAATAAGCAAATTGCTGTGACTGTGAGTAAATGTAAATGTATTTTAAAAAGACATGTAAGAAGCGGGAACTGACCCACGCGTCTCTGTGTTCCGTAGGACTTCAGACGCCGTACGGACCGCCGTCTGCTGATACGTCGTTAACGTTAGACCAGTCACAGCGGTGCTCATGCATTCCTGTTGGCTTTGAATCATCAGTTACAGTTTTTAAATGTTGTGAATGGGTTATCATGAATGCTTTGTGAGCTTTAAGCCAATGTGATACACACAACCTCTCTTTTCCTAACTAGCATTAATTATTCAAGACCCCAAAATTATGATGTAATTTGCATTTGTAATTTTGGCAAATAGAAATGAATTTACAGAAGGACTGACTTTATTTCAGAGCCGACAGGAATGATAGATTCATAGGAAATAAAATTAATTATTTGAACGATCGGAAGTCATGAAAAATGAATGCTTTGTTAATCACGATTACAACACTTCAAATTCAACAATATACACACGCGCTACTGTGACGAATCCTGCTTTGACTGCAGACGTACCCATCATGAAGACATGAACATGAATAACTCAGCAATCTTAATGATGGAGACACACTAGCTGCTGACATTCATTCCTCTTCTTGCTTTAACTCATGCATGAGATACTCATTATGGTACATTCCTGTTCATGAAACATTCATCCATGCTTTTTTTATATGCATTAAGTCATGCATGAATTCACCTGACACACACGGTGTGAGCGTTGACAAAAAACATAGAGTGACTATGACGAGCCCTTCAGGAGACGATTCTCCCTTAAAGCCTCCACATATCTGTGTGTGACCTCGACTATTCCCCCCCCCCCCCCCCCATAATTAACACAACCCTGAGCAGCCTGGTGAAGTGATCAACGAGTACGCTGCACACCTCCAGCCATGGTTTCAGAATAGATGGTGTTTGCCTAATGAGCTCCACCGCTAGCAAAGCATGCTACCTCAGTGAGGTCCCAGGTGGCCTTCTTCACTGGCAGCTCACAACTTCTGGAGGTGTGTGTGTGTGTGTGTGTGTGTGTGTGTGTGTGTGTGTGTGTGTGTGTGTGTGTGTGTGTGTGTGTGTGTGTGTGTGTTTTTACCAGAGTGAGTGATTTACATATGAGATTTCCACGCGCGGCCAGAGGGGAGGTTAAGTCTAGTTTAAAATCAGTCGTCTTTAGCATGAATGCGAACAACTGCTCTAAATTACAGGAGACATAAAACAGTAAAAAAGGCAGTGATGATGCTGCTGCTTTAAAAACACGCCCCTGCTCTGACACTCTCTCTGTTTTTGTAGGTCAGTGCCGGTGCGGACAGTGTACCTGCTACCCGCCTGGGGACAGTCGTGTTCACGGCAAAAACTGTGAGTGTGACGACCGTCAGTGCGAGGACATCGGTGGAGAGGTCTGCGGCGGTGAGAGCGCACACACACACACACACACACACACACACACACACACCATTGTATCCATTAAGGGCTGTTCAAGTTGTGTGAGTAACAGAGGGAATTGATGGAACATGGCAATCAACAGATGGCGAGCCTGCGTTCAACATTGCTGTTCAAACTGTGCAGAGAAGTGGGAGGCCTATCCATTTTGTAAAAATGATGTTCATTTTCAGCAGAAGCAATAGACCTCATGACCCGCTCCACAGCATGTACCAATGTCTTTCAGAACTTGTTGCGTTCACAATTTCTTTTTTTTTTTTGCACCTAAAAAGGAGTTCACCAGTGGATTAAAGCCGTCGTACGAGATACGTTCTCTGCAGGTGGAGCTCAGAGGTTTCACTGTGCGATATTTAGAGCATTAATATAGCATCAGACAGCTATTTCCTATGTAAAGATATGGGGGAGTAATTCTCCCCCATTGGCTGTCTCACGGCCGCCGCTCTGCACTGCCAGCCTGGTCTCACTCCTGACTGGTGAAATACGGACGGTTGGTCAGCGCCCCCTCGGCACCAGGCGTTCAAACATTAGATCCGCACTTTGCAAGACAACAGGCTCGCGAAACTCATATCGAACCGTCAAACTGGGCGGCGCTGGAGAAATATGAATCAAGATTCTGTCACTGCTGTTTTCAGAAACATATTTTATTGGAGTTTGGCACCATATTGCAAACCGTCCAGCCACAATAGCACCGCCCAGCGGCTGGAGCTAACTTCTATCCGTTTATTGGCAGGATTCGGTGCATCTCCACCGTCAGCGCCGTTAGCACCGTTAGCTGCAAGCCTTCGGCCGTCGCCATGTTGAGAGCCGTGCGGAGGCAATAGATATGCTCTGGATTTCATATTGAGCACCTTTAAGATGTATAATATCTTAATGTGAAGGGATATGGAGTTTAAACATTCTACAGAACTAAACTAGAAGTAATTCAACAGGTGTATTTCTCTTCTCTTTTATGATATGAAGTTATTGGCATGCAAAGTTATTCAGCCACTTCCTGCCTCGGGGTCTTTATTCATGTCGCTGTCAGGAGAGCATCCTCCACTGCACCCGGCCACTGTAACAGCCCCAGCTGTATGATATCCTCTTGTGTATTTCCGTCACTGTCCCCTGGATCCCCTCCCATCTAAGCCAAGGAACGCTTTGCTTCAGTGAGACATTTTCTAGCACTTAAGTTGGCGTGTCACCATTCCCTTTTTTCAGTCCCGGTAAAGGCACCGCTCCTATGACATGTCGTTGGCAGCTGTAAAGGAACCACAGACCCGGCTACGTTCCGTAATGCTCGTACAGCCAAGCCTCCCAGAAAAGGATGAGAGATTAAGGATATGAAATGTCCGACTCCTGGGTGAAACAGCGTTACTGCTAATGGAAGCTACGGATCACACTTTGTAGAAGCTTGAGCCGTTTAAAAATGTTTGGATTCGGACTCTTTTTCGAATGAATTCAACCACGACGCTCTGCTATTTTCTTTGCGATTGCAGTGGTGAGGACTTCAGACTTTGCCATGGCTCTGACTCTGACAGTAGCTGCTGAGGCTCATGGGTAACGTGGTGCTTATTGTGCCATTCTTTAAGAACAAGAAGATGAATATACATCTACTGACGCAGACGTGGTTACACACTTCCTCCCTCTCCTAATTATTGCAGAGGAAACGACACACATTTTGTGCAGCGTGTGAACACATACACTCACCCACTTTGAAATCATGCCAGGAGCAGCCGCTGAATTTGAAGATCAATACGGTGTGATCCTATCTGCTCTCTTTGATATCCACAGGCACAACCCCCCCAGCCCCCCCCCACCACCACCACCACCACCACCCTAAACCCTTGAGCTGAGTTTGAGAGAAATTGCTCCAAGCCTTTGAAGCTTCGGGTTGAGGTCTCGGGGAAGTTTGGGCTCTTAATAGGAGCCATTTAGGCACAACCGCTGTAATGGATGGGTTGTGCTAACAACGTTAGAGGCTCAATTGAAATTGATATTTCCCTTTGCGGCGGCGGCTGCCAGACAGAGACAGAGAGGACGGCAGATGAAGGTGCATTTAAGGATCGCGGTGCTCCTAAAGAAAAGCAGAACATGGCTGGAGAATGGTTGTATTGTAAAAGAGCAAAACCAGCCGTCTGAGGGGAGAACTGACAACATGTGTTATTCATACTCATAGTCATTTGCAGGATGTCCATTTGACTGCCTTTTCTCTTACAGTTGCTCATCTGTGTTAAATCGGAGCATACAGACACACATTTGTGTGTTTTCTGGACACATACATACTTCCTCTAAGTCTGTGAAACTGAAACAACGTGACACATGCACAGCTTTTCAAAGAGTAAACAAACAGACTCTAACAACAAAGAGGAGCGCCCCCCCACCCCACCCCACCCCACAGGGGTATCAAGCAGGGGAGTCACTTTGTCAAACTCCGTTCACTGTTTAATCCGCTGTTTGCTTCACTCTGGAGACATGCGATGCTCAGACTATTTGCAATCAGTCTTGGATTCACACGCAATCTGTCTGTTCCCGTCTCCCAGCTCACGCACCCAATTCTTTTTTTTCATGTTGTTTTTTTGTCGGCTGTGGCATTTTGCATCAGTGGTGCAGTGCAGCATCTGAGCGTAAATTCCTCCTTTAAAAGGGGGGGAGATGCAGTATTTATGTGAATGGATTACTGTGGCTCATTGTGTGCCGGGCTGTCCAGAAACTATTCTTCACAAGGCGTCTGGGGAGAGCCTGTCTGAGCGCAACACACACACACACACACACACACACACACACACACACACACACACACACACACACACACACACACACACACACACACACACACACACACACACACACACACAGGCCTGGGAGAAGCTCAGAGGCACTCTAAAACAGGTACCCAGAGTGAGAAGTTGGGGATCAAACAGAAAAGTAGCTTTGTGGTGAGGGGGGCTGTAAAACATAAAAATAAAATAATAACTTCCCAATCCAGGGTACAGTGCTGTCTGTGCCCCTGGATGTTTGGGCCTCGCTGCAGACGGCTGAGAGGGAGGGGAAGTGAGAAATGACACCGACTCCTTGTATATAATTCAATCCCTAAGTGTTAACCAGCTTGTCAGTCAGCTCGCTCCACACTTGGCTCTCAAGGGTTTTCTCCAAAACACGAAGAACGAGAGGACAGAGCGGCCAAATATCCTCTCAAGCGCTCATTCTTCAGGCCTCTCTGATCACCTGTTGAGCATTCACGCCATTGTGCCACTATTTAGACTGTATATAGTATGTTATACTACGTATATTCTAATACATTCTTTATATCGTGTATCTACAGATATACATCTCTAGGGTTGATAATGTATATTTACTGTGGAGAACCTGCTGCTGTAACACAATCATTTCCCAATTTTGGATTAAAAAAAGTCTGTTTATCCATCTATCTATTGAACAACTCTATAGACAGTGGTATGGCTGCAGAGCTGGCCATGTGAGGGTTAAACATACTGCCCATTGGTCATATTGCACAATAGACATCGAACAACTGATTTGGGTTCATGTGAGGTTTCGGTATCCGTCTGGTTTTTGGGGCACTTCCGTATCAAGTGTCAAGTCTGATAAATATCATCAGGGCTTTTGAAATATCATCATTTCTCAGACACTATTAGGACCCGGTTGTTGACACGAATGATATTTAATAGTCTGAAACCAGTCGATATGTCAAAACCCTACGGGACAGGAGCGGAGCGTTAGCGGTTAGCCAGAAAGCTGCCTGATCGGTATCAAGGCTCTGCCTGCTTCTTTTAAAAAGGATTCCATATACATGTTGTATATACTGTATCTAATAACACACATCTTCAAATATTCAAAGTACTATTGTATTCATACGTAACAGGACTGAGTTTTTAGCAAAGCATTAGCAAATCTGAATTGTAGCCACATGACGTCATTGTTGAAAGCATGAGAACATCTAATAAACATGTTAACAGGGCTGTAGGTTGAGATTGATGCAGTCATACTTGCATCAAAAAATATAGAACATAGAGTGAGAGAACTTGCTTTTGGTCGTCCCGTCCCCTTCTGGAGACTCAAGAGGTGCTACTTCCTGTTGATCATGTGACGTCCCAATATTTTAGAGGGGGTGATGTGTCACAGTGACAGGACTGACACAACGGACATGTGTATTTAAACTAGCATGTTTAAATGTGCCCATACGTCTAAATTGGAACTCAGTTCTATCTAACACTCTCTGCATACAGCACACGTCTTTGCCGGGGTTGAATACCCGATTCTCCCCCCCCCCCCCCTCACAGTCCATCTCTAAATGCTATAGAACGACGCACGCTCTGAAAGGCAGGTGCAGACTAATTGAATGAGGGCTAGGTTGCCGCTCCTCCAAAGCAATTAACTGCTCTCCCAGGCAGGCTGATTGAGGCAGCCATGCATGGCCCGCCATGGCTGCCACTCCACTCCGACTGAGACAGAAGCTCGCTAACTTTCATTTATATCTCACTCACACACACACACACACACACACACACACACACACACACACACACACACACACACACACACACACACACACACACACACACACACACACACACACACACACCATCCCCCACCTCTACCTCCCTTTGATTAAAAACAGCAAAAAAGAAAGAAACAGCACCAGAAAGCATCGTGAGCTGCAGAATGGTCCATTGCATAGTTGCTGTTATTTTGTACAAGCTATGTCTCTAAAGATACTTGAGATTTCATCCATTTCAAGGTTCAACGTTGATTTTTATTCTACTTCTAATTGGGACTTGGACTTGGACTCAAGTCGCACACACAGTGACCTGCAACCTTAAATAATTAAAGACTATATGTCACGGGGTGTGGTGGAGGACTCAAACGCAGACATACGGAGATACAGTGAGAAAACTGGTTTCAATGATAACAGAACAAAATAGGAATCGTTACCGGAACACCAGAGAGAATCCACGACAAGACAAGAGACGAGGGGGGGGGGGGAATCCAGCAGGGCAGGCAGCCGGGGAAACCGGGAACAAGACGAGCGGGTAGATAAGACAAGGACCTGGCAGAGAGTGACTGAGAGGCAGGGGCTTATATAGTGTATATATAGTGAGTGCAGCAGAGTGAGCAGGTGAGAGTGATAGAGCTGATGAGGTGGGTGACTAACACGGCACTGAATGGGCTGATTAGGAGGCAGGTGAGGGGAGTTGTGCTGATGACTACAGTGAGCAGAGTGAGGAGTGATGGGAGAGAATGGGCAGAGCTGTGACACTGTATCCATTTTTAGGGGCAAAGTACAAGTATTTAACTTTACATTGTGTTTAAAGTATCCATACACTGATTAATGCTGAGACGGTATGCTAATAGAGAGAGGATACAGTACGTGCTTTGCGCTCAGAGCAACTGACATAGTATGAAGAGTGAGATAGTTCACAAGGCGGGTGGGTCAAACAAACACAGGACTTTCTTCCAGGAGACATCTGTTAATGTCCCGAAACTAAAAGTAGACGTGGAAATGTCGTCACCTGAGTCGTTAGTGACGCGAGTCGAAAGTGTCCTTCTCCACCAGATGTTAACCTCAACCAGGCTCTCTTCCTAAACATAGCTGCGTGGTTTTGTAGCCTAAACCTAACTTCCTGTGAAGACTACAAGGTTTATTTTGAAAAGACACCAGGAGTGAAACAAGCGTCCATTGACTCACTGTGACTGACGCTGGAGGGGAATGTAGAGCGTCATGGTTAGAAGCATAGAAGCACTGACCGAGGGTCAGCGTTTTGATGAGGTGTGAGCACAAACCTGACTTGAGAGCATCTCTGGTACTGTCTTTAGATATCCTTTGGGCTCTGCTAGTGTGAGAAGTACCCAGTCGGGGGGTCCGGTCCATTATCATTAGTCTCAGACGCACATTCTCCTTTATGACTTTCACTGTCAAAGAGGTCGTTTTCAATTGAGAGTGTCACCGAAGAGCACACACACACAGAACCAAGAGGAATGGCTGCGGAGGCTGCTGTGCAAGCGTTTATATGTTTGTTCTTCCCTGTGTTGTGTGAACTATCACTGTCCTCACAGGAGCAGTGTTTCCCCTGCTGTTACAGGTACGGCTGTGACAGGTTAAGGCCCTGAAGGTTGTGAAATTGCATATGTTAGTGACCTTAATATCAGCCAAAAAAACCCTAAAAAATGTGTTTCAAACGTTCATATTTCCTCTACGGTTTATACAGCTGAAACAGCCGATGCAGATGCATACAAAATGCATCCATGACATTGAAAATACATCATGTTCATTTCACGTTTACCCAGTTGTCCCCATTAAATTAGGAAAAGCTGTTAATTATGAAGTTTAAAAATGGTGTCAAACATGTATTTAGGGCCGTGTGATTAGGGGCCAGATTGACCCCAATAGCCTTGATGCTAAAACATGCTAACTGACGTAGCATATATTCAACATTTGAGTGAGCTATCGATCGTCTCATGTAGCTCTTGGCCAGAAAGCGTGATCTTCTTTTTCTAAACCTAACTAAGGAGTTTTGTTGCCTAAACCTCAGAGAGACGTTTTGTAGTTTTTAGTTTAGTTTAGTTTAGTTTAGTTTAGTTTAGTTTGACATGGTTTACAGCTGCAACCACTCGGTCCTGAAGAAAATACATTTCCCTCAAAACATGATTGAGAGTTCACTTTAATTGTACAGAAATTTAATTTTAGAGAAAATAAAAACGGTCTCCTTCAAAAAAAAGGAATCGATTTTTTTTTTTAAATGAAAATTGATGTCGCTTATGTAAAAATTCTTTGAAATTATTGCCTAGATAAACGTTAAATGTAAGTATTATGATGTGAATCATTTATATCAGTGTACAATACATATGCAAGTCTGAATGTGCGACTTGTTAAGTCTCAGCTGACAATGAAAACGTACTCAAACAGCTGTCTGACTGAATGTACAGATTTACCATGGTGCTCCGCTCATTACCACCTCTTCAACCTGGCATCTGTAGCCAGATGTGAACACAAAGGAATCAATCAATGACGCCGCCGCCTCTACATGATACCATTGAATTGTGTTGAAGTCAGCGCGCTGCGAGTGATGTAGCTGTCAGGAGTCGAGGGAGGGAGTGTGTGTGTGTGTGTGTGTGTGTGTGTGTGTGTGTGTGTGTGTGTGTGTGCACTCGCTTGTTAAAACCACAGTGAAGCTGTCGGCTATTAGAGCATCCAAGCACCCAGACTGCCTTCTTCAACCAATTAAACATCTCTGGTTTGTTTGGTGTGTGTGTGTGTGTGTGTGTGTGTGTGTGTGTGTGTGTTTATGTGTCGTCGTCTGCCGTTGCCTTTCTTTGGTTTTCATCTTTCTCTGAAGCGTTGGAGATTTATTAAGGACAGGACAAGACCAGTGATGACAGTTCCTTTCATGTCCCGGGAGGAAATACAATAAGCCTGCTGCGTCTCCCTCGTCTCGCCGCGGCTCTGTCTCCTTGTACTGCCTATTACTGTCAAGGTTCAGTGTCTGCGCTGTCAACTTTCTGTGTTTGTTTGCTTTATCGCCTTTCTTGTTGCTCTCTCCAGTTTCTCTTGACTTTTCACTCCATTTCTGAATGCTTTTATGCTACTTTTCTTTTCTCTCTCTCTCTCTCTCTCTCTCTCTCTCTCTCTCTCTGTCTCTCTCTCTCTCTGTCTCTCTGTCTCTCTCTCTCTCTCACGGCCACGCTCCATATCCTGTCTCCTTTTTTAAACGAAGGCCCTTCTGTCTCCAGGTCACGGTTACTGCTCCTGCGGACGCTGCATCTGCGAGGAGGGCTGGTTCGGGAAGCTGTGCCAGTTCCAGAGGTCCTGTGACATGAGCGAAGTTCAGAGCAAGGAGCTTTGCGAGACTTCGGACGGAGTCATGTGCAGCGGAAAAGGTGCGCGAGATGTCAAAAAAGTTTTCCATAGAAGTCTCATTTCGGTAGTGGTGGAAGAAGTATTCACCCTGTACTACTTTGCACTTAGTAGTACAAAGATAGGAATAACACACTAAGAAAAAATACTGCATTGAACAAATTACAAAAGGCTAAAGTACTCATAATGCCCCCTATGGATTTTATATTATCATATATTATATCACTGTTATCATCAGCATCAGCATCTCTTTACTGCTGGAGCAACTTTTATTTCTTATATTGTCGGGTATTTTAATTTTAACAGTGCATCAAATATAAGATTATAAGATTGTTGTGTGTTTTTTTTTAAGTTAAATCTTAATAATCTGAAAATCTGTACAGTAAAATAACTGTGGTGGAGTAAAAACTACACTTTCTACCCTTGAATCGTACCGGAGTAGAAGTACAAAGTAGCATGACATGGAAACATACAAGTAAAAGTACCTCAAATTTGTACTTAAGTACAGCATATAAGCATTATATACTCACAGAAATACACGATTCATCGTTTAATAAAACACAGATTGGATGTATGGGTGGTTCCATTTATTAAAGGTTTAACCCTTGAAACCCTCAACTCTTTTAAAGAATATGTAAAACTGTAATGCAGATGTTATGGGCTGGATTATGTCACATAGAACATCTTCCTCTGAGATCTGAGAAGAAGGCAGATTCTTAACGAGTTAGTGAGTTAGTGAGTTAGTGCAGCATAGAAAACAACAACAAGACACTGCAGTGATGGAAGCTCTGGCGTTTTCTTTTCTGCTCTCTTCAGAGGTTTAATGTCTTTTTTTTTTGATGTCCTTCCTCTAGAACATATCACGATATCTTCCCCTTGAAGATCACTGAAAATGAGCAATTTCTGAAACGTGTACCTTCCCATTACCTCATGCAGCACGTTCACCTTCTTACACACTCTGGATCATAACTCTTGTCTCGCATTTTCTTTCTGGAGCGTTGCTCAAAATGTCTCCAACTAGACAACGATATGTTTCGCGTCACAAACTTTGTTAATTAAAATGCGTCTTTTCTGTGGGTAATAACTTCTCTTCATACTTGTCAAACAGGTCTCAGCTAATATGCAGTATTATTCACATATTCTCAATCATCTCCCTTCTCTTGTAGTCAATATTTCAAAACTCTTTTGATCCGCAACTGAAGCGGCGGACCATCCGTTAAATGAAACGAGGTCATCTGTGAAGCTCAACAAAAAGCGTGTTCCAATTATCGTCATTTCTTACAACGGAACCTTATGGCACCAAGTAATTAAACTTACCAGATTAACATCAAATTCCCACTGTGAACCCACAACCGTGCTGCTCTGCAACAGGTTAATAACTCCTCTTTAATGGTTACGCTCATAATCTGGACAAGATTTACGTTGAGCCTCCTTTATGTAACCTGTTATTCAGTACAGACCCAGAGCTCCCTGCAGGGCTGAGCATGATGACAGATTAATGGATCGGTTGATTGATAGAACCACCACAGCGCAGTCTAATGCCGACCGGCCGAGCTGCAGTCAACATCCACGTCTGTCCGAAATGTCATCGCTTCATCACTCCGCCCTGTTTGACATTCATGTGAAATTGTCAGAATGAGCGTATTGAATTCTTGCGTTGTGGCCAAAAACGCTTTCTGTGAGGTCACAGTGAACCGCAGTCCACTCGGTTCACGCTGTGAGACCGAGGTGGACGTTTGGGACAACTTTGGAGAAATTCCTTCCTGAGATTTGGCGTTCACGGGAACGGGACAAAGCACAACGCCTTCGCCCACAGCTGTCAGAGGTCCATATGAATACATTATTTAAATATGAATAAAACAAGACGAACTATCTAAAGGTGTCTCCATCGGGACATTGTCCCCTCTCCTCTGACACGTTGTAGACTAAATGATCAATCAGTTAACCGGAAACAAAAACATGTCTCGTATGTATTATAATATCCGATACATTTCTTGTATTCGGCACAGTGTCGCCACATCGTATGTGTCATGAGGTGGCGAATGACATTAGGCAGCAGGATTCCTCCTCCTCGGCTGCGACGCGTCGAATTAACAGAAATAGAGCAACTGCAGAGGGTCCAGCCCTGCAGAGCCGAGCCGAGTGGGATCATGAAAATGAAGACGAGCGTGTCCATTCTCCACGCTCCACCGCATTCAGACACCGGAACAATGTTACCCCAGCTCCTCCTCCTCCTCCTCCAACTCTCTGTCTGTCTGTCTGTCTGTCTGTCTCTCTCTCTCACTGTCTGTCTCTCTGTCTCTGTCTCTCTCTCTCTCTCTCTCTCTCTCTCTCTCTCTCTCTCTCTCTCTCTGTCTCTCTCTCTCTGTCTGTCTCTCTACCTCCCATCGTGTGCTCCTGTGTGAGGATGGAAATTGGGGAGATTGAAAACATAGTTGTTGGACCTCTGGGTAAAAAACTGAAGCAGACAGCAGTATATTTGTTTTCCACCACCAATCCTTAATACCGTACTATCCTGATGCCGACCTTGAGAGAGAGAGAGAGAGAGAGAGAGGGAGAGAGAGAGAGAGGGGGACAAACACTGATGGAGGAGAGGAGAAGTTTTAAGTGTGGGTGGATTGGTTTCCTGGTGGCAAACAGTATATAGAGGGTCTGTTTCCTCAGGGATCATCTCATGAGCACTCAGCCCGACTCTATTCATCTTCTGTGGAGAAGAGTACAAACAGCATTTATTACAAACCCAAAACATGAAGGGATGGCGTTAGCAAGAAAAACACATCGAAATGTTACTCAGCTTGGATTTGGAATGTGAAAAGTTAAGTAACACTTAGTGTGTGTGTGTGTGTGTGTGTGTGTGTGTGTGTGTGTGTGTGTGTGTGTGTGTGTGTGTGTGTGTGTGTGTGTGTGTGTGTGTGTGTGTGTTGCAGGTTCCTGTCACTGTGGCAAATGTATCTGCTCTCCCCAAGACTGGTGGGTGTCTGGAGAGTACTGCGAGTGTGACGACCGAGAGTGTGACAAACATGACGGCCTCATCTGCACAGGTAGAGTGGGACATGTGGTTCATACACACACACACACACACACACACACACACACACTTTATACATCTTCTCTCTCTATATAGCAGCTTATCCACAGGAGCCCTCTTCTCCCCGCTGATAATGAAAAATCTCAGTACATAGTTTATAATTATTGTTGCCCCCGGGCCTGTCAGAATCTGGACAGCTGTTCAGAAGTGTTTCTCATCATTACTCCATGACTCCAAATGTCAGCCTTAATGTCATTCAGATGAGCATCAGTGGTTCCAAATGGAGACAAGCGCTGCTTAGAAACAAAGACAATGTGTGGCGATGTCTGTTAAATGTTCCCGATTACCATAGAACTTAATGGAGTATATATATATATATATATATATATATATATATATATATATATATATGTATGTATGTATGTATTGGTGTACATTAGCATAATGCATGAGAGCTATTATAAAGGTAATGGTGTTTTACACGAAAAGGCAAGTCTTGAATATGCAGGTGAAAGCAGTGGAGCCTTTTTTTTAACGACCCAAAAATGTGTTTGTGAGGTTTTCCCAGGAATTACTCTGAACCTGGAGCTGAACAACTCACGAGTGAAACGTCAGCGTATCAGGAACGCTTGCTGGTCAATGTCATGCGCTGAATATGACCATTTCAGAAGAGGGAAACAAAGAGCTTCTTTTTTGTTCTGTCTACAAATACGGACACATCAGAATCCTGTTCATCACGGGCGTATTATTCATCGACGTGATTTTCCATCAGATCTGTTACAGCTACCTGAAACGGTTTCAGTATCAGTGACGCAAGTGTGTGTTGGTTTGAGTGAACGTTTCATTTAAACTGAGCCTTGGGGAGCGTGAGCCGGGATCAGAGAGCCTCCCACTCCAGAGGGAACACGGGCGGTCCAGTGGAGCCGCTGATATTATTCATATTCCCATTAAAACATCAAAACTGACATTGAATTACCGACCAACAAGCACCTAAAGCCTGCTTTGTCTCATTCCTCTGTGCCATAAAGCTCCATCGATGTGAAAAACTATAAAGAACACACGAGCTCTACCGCCATGAACACACACACACACACACACACACACACACACACACACACACACACACACACACACACACTGTACAATTTAGTTTTAGTCCCATATATATTGTCACCATAATATTATGTAAACAGACAAATAGAAAAGAGCAAAGAAGTATTTAAAATTGACCAGAAATATGAATGCTAAATAAATTAATATTCCCCTCTGAAATATAGTGGAAGTATAAATTAGTATATAACTGAAATACTCAAGTAAAATACAAGTACCTTCAAATTGTATTTAAGTACGGTACTAATTTCATTAAATTAGATTCAAAAACTGGATTTAAATAATGTACCAAATGTGTATTAATCCGCAGATTAAAATAGTCCCCGACCGTGGCACCACTTGCTCTTGTGTGTGCGTGGGCCTGTGGGGCAGTAGGGCCTGTGGGGCAGTAGGGCCTGTGGGGCAGTAGGGCCTGTGGTGCAGTAGGGCCTGTGGGGCAGTAGGGCCTGTGGGGCAGTAGGGCCTGTGGTGCAGTAGGGCCTGTGGGGCAGTAGGGCCTGTGGGGCAGTAGGGCCTCTGGTGCAGTAGGGCCTGTGGGGCAGTAGGGCCCGTGGGGCAGTAGGGCCCGTTGTGCAGTAGGGCCCGTGGGGCAGTAGGGCCCGTGGGGCAGTAGGGCCTGTGGGGCAGTAGGGCCTGTGGTGCAGTAGAGCCTGTGGGGCAGTAGGGCCTGTTGTGCAGTAGGGCCCGTGGGGCAGTAGGGCCTGTGGGGCAGTAGGGCCTGTGGGGCAGTAGGGCCTGTGGTGCAGTAGGGACGTTGTAAAGTTCTGAGAGACAGACTAAAGGCATTCTGGGTTTTGGTCTTTTCATGGGATTTACTGACAATAAGAAGAATAAACAGAGAGAGGCCAGCCTAATCCTTTAATGACGGGGAGGTCTGTCTAATCTGCTCCCTGGATTCAGAAGATCAACAAGCTGTTTAGCCGACTTTTATTGGTTTTCCTCTCGCCTACTTACCCATCTCTGCTTCCTCCTGGTTCTTCCACCTTTCTCTCATCATTCGTTGAAGTCCATCAGCCCTTCTTCCCTCCTCTCCTCCAGGGATGTCTTGCAGTAGATGAGTCTTTTTGAGGAGTTCTCCTAAACTCGGCATGTCCTGTCAGACAGCTCAGGGAGCTCAGGGAGCTTGTGGAGAGACAGGGGCTATGAGGTTATAACACATTCAGAGTAGAACGTTAGCCCAGTGTGGGTGTGTTTTATATACCTGAATTAAAAAAACACCCTCATACATAAATGACAGTGTTGACTCGTCAGTGATTCCCAAAACAACCAATTTGATGGTGTTGCTGAACCGACTCCCTTATTGGTTGGACACTTGAGGCCTTTTAAGATGCTTATGGAACGACTGCAGGAGATTGGACTTTAACTCTCTCTTATGTTGAAGTCAGATGTAGTACAGTCCTCGTTCCAACTCAAACTTCTATTACTTCAGTATTTCTTCCTTTGCTACTGAACAAAAAACTGCAAAAAAAGTTGTTACCATGCAGGCATGCAGACCCCCTCTGGTTCTGAAAAGTGAAGCCAACGATGACGTTCCTTAAATTTGCATTCTCTCTAGTGTCCAGCAGGGGGCGACTCCTCTGGTTGTATAGAAGTCTAGTCTAAAATGACTCTACTTCTCTCTTGATTTATTCCCTCAGTAAACATTGTAAACATGAGTTTATGGTCTCAATCTCTAGTTTACAGTCTTCTTCAATACAGCATGATGTTCATGTCGTACATTATGCTCCATTTAGAGTCAAACACACCATAAAGCAGGGGATGATTTAGGGGCGGGGCTACCTTGTGATTGACAGGTTGCTACAGTGACATTGTCCGGACTTTGAGATGATGGCGACGCCTAAAAAGCCAAACTTCAAAAGTGTAGTCCACAAACCGGCGGGTGACGTCACAGTGACTGCGTCTACATGCATTTCTTTCAGACGGTCTGACTTCTCTGTGTAAATGTCTGGCTGTATTCCCCTCTTAATTAAACCAGCGTTTTCTCTCCTCTGCTGTGTGGGCACAAGCAGTGTGAAACCCAAAAAAAATGTCCTGAGCAGCGAAGCCAGCCCCCCCCCCCCCCCCCGGCAGAGAAATGCACCCAGTGGACGCGGGGTGTGAAAAGAGGAACCTTGTTAAAGGTCAGGCATGATGGCGCAGCTCTTAATTCACAGCTTCTCTTCTCACATTGCCCTCACAGGGAATGGGTTGTGCAACTGCGGCAACTGTGAGTGCTGGGACGGCTGGACGGGGAACGCCTGCGAAATCTGGGTGGGAGAAGAGTACTGAAGGGGGGGGGGGGGGGGGGGGAGAGGACGCCGGCGTTAAGAGACGAGAGAGGCCCGGCTGCCCGGAGCGACCAGGAGCGCCGCTGATCGTCACGACCAGGCTGGTTAAAAGAATCACAGCAGCCAGGAGAAACCACGGGAGGAGGGAGGAGACTACACTAAACCTGGATGTAATTCTGCATATCACTAACTGCATCCATTCTTTTATTGTACTGGTTACAAGTGATCCTTATTGTAGGTGTGAAGGAAACATATTACCGTGTAAACGTTTGTCTCCAAAACAGCTCTATGTATGATTTTTTTGTTTTGTTTTTGTAGGAACGCTTACATATTCCAGATGATATGATGCAGATACACGATGAATCCAAATGTTGGGAAGGGAAGAATTATTCTAAGTGACGAGTTTGTTTGATCCGTTTTGAACCGGAGCGGAGCGTTGCTCCACGATTGGACGTAAAGTTCACTCAGAAGCTGAGGCGGAGGTTACTGTTTGAGGTTTTTATTTCTTTTTTTTAATAATAAAACATTAAATGTGCCGCATGACACAACATTTTGCATGGAAAACAATGCGAAGACCTTAATCATACATGGTTACAAATCTGTTATAACATGACATAACTCCAATGGGCATACTTGCAATGGTATATATATATATATATTTTTCTTTTTTTTTGTTGTTGTTGTTGTTGAAAATAAATCATTTTAACAGTGCCTATTCTTTTTCACCGGGAAACCAAACAATCTGCCAATGAAAGCCACGCTGTACCTGAAGGGTAGGCGACGGACATTTCCAACATTTCAACACGAGTGACGAGGTTTGACTTCTACGCGGAGGAAACAAAGAGAGGGCATACATAGCTCCGTGGTGGCATGCTGGATGTCCATGTCACTTCATAAAGGTGGCATCGGGGGGGATGAGAGCTGCATTGACACAAGAGCTCAGTCACCGCTTGAAAAGAGAGCCGATGAGACGTCACAAAGAAAATTTAATGTAAATTCTACTTTGGCCTTTTTTTTTTTTCTTCTTTTTTTTTTCATGCTTAAACTAGCCAAACCCCTCCGTTTTCTTTGTCCCATCGAAAGTGACAGGTGCAATAATATACTGCACGCTATATTGCATTAAGTATGTTACTGACATTACAGTACACCTTTTTGTATAAATATTCTATTCAATATGTTGTATGTGCGTCTACAACCAACACAAACTGTATAGTGTAGACAAACTTGTTGCATATATGTATGTAAAATTAGCGGTACATACCAACAGTTCTCGATAGACATAGCCTACTACATGCAGTTCATTGATGCCATCCTCTCCCCATGCAACAGATGGGACAATGTGTAAAACAAGAGGTTAGAAATCGGAGACGTTTGCTAGAAGATTCTCGTGACACATCTGAAAAGAGGGGGGGGGGGGGGCAAAGCAAACGTGATCGGTATCAGGAGACGACATCAAGCACGACCCGTATACAAGAGAAGAGAGAAAAGAAAGCAAGTGTCAAATGAAATGGTGGCTACAGAGATCCAAACAGAGATGTACATTTACACACCGGGCATTTACAAAAATAAAGTCAGCCTCGGAGGAGCCAGTTATCTGGACCGCAGGGCTGGAGCAGCAGCCAGCCCAGCATGTAGAGTCTGTAAGAGTGGAGGATGATTGGCTGTAATGAGGACAGAACATCAGCCCCAAATACAACTACAGCGGTTTCCAGCTCCTGTGTGTGTGTGTGTGTGTGTGTGTGTGTGTGTGTGTGTGTGTGCATCGTATGCCATTTAAGAGCTTTGTACAGATAAGTATTCCAACTAATGTGCTTTGATGTGCTGTAATAAGAAACGATCATGTGTAAACCCAATAAAATCATATTCACCAAATCAACTTCTTAATATAAATTGCAGTTTTAGCAGCGCGCGCACAGCAGCAACAATCTACTCCGTATTCTAAATCTTATCGAACAAAACTATTAGGAAAAAAAAAAATTAAAGAATTCCTTCAGAGCGAGACGAGCGTTGTGAATCGATGGATTCTGACAAACCGCTAACAGTCGCCATGAAGATGCCAAAGCGGAGAGTGCAGCGGGTTCAACCTTCACCGTGAGCGTGCTGCAGCCTGCAACATGCAGCTCCCAGCACCCGACTTCAGCGCTCCCGTTTGGCTCACGCCGATCCAAGAGCGGTACCCATACCATAGAAAATACATGCACGCGATTAATTCAAGGTATACGTACATCTCTAAAATGACATCAGGCAAAGACCTTTAGGGGGGGGGGGGGGGGAGGGGGGGTCTGAGTGGAGTTGATTCTGTCGCACGGAACAAACGCAATCACAGTGAAAGCTTCGATGGATTGAATCAGATCTGTTTTCTTTTTTGCAAAGAATCGGTTTCATTTCCTGGGAAAAGACTTTGGTCGTTTTCAGAGTTGGACACATCTGAGTGTGGCTTGCCGATGGACAATGCTACGTGTCCTCTACGCGGATGTCTCCGGCGGGGTTAGGCACCTTCGGGGGCCCAGCGACGGGGACCGGGAACCTGTTTTTGCATGCCGGGAATCGAGGTCCAAAACAGGCACGTGATAGGCCAAGATGATCGGTACTGGACTCTGCATGCTGAGCTAGGAGACAAATCCTCTTGTAGTAATAATAATAATAATAATAACAATATCTAGTCATTGAAAAAGTTATGATTTATAATATTCATTTTCCCTAAGTTTTATACAGTGAAAATGTTACAATATAAGCCATCTCTTGTATAACTGCTGCGAGAAGAGAGAACACAACATTAACCTTTGCCCATGCTTTAGGTTTGCCCAACCAAATAGGGATGCAGCCAGTGTAAATGTCGCCTACTGGTTTTCAGCCATGTTGTTTTTCTGGCTTTTTTTGTTGAATAAAATGGCTGCCAGTGCTGCAGTCGTCCACCATCTGGGTCAAAGCCACGAGCCTTTGCCTCGTAGTCCAAAGAAGTCAGTGAGTGAGGGACAGAGGCCCACAAGGCCTAGAGATATTCCTAGAGCCCACGCTCTGAAACGAGATTAAAGAAAAATAGACTTCAGCTTTTTTTATATTTACCAGAGAAGGCGGAACGGAAACCGCTGGTGGGACTTCGATAGTGATATGTATACACCATTCCTTACAGCGCTCTGCCGCCCACACGCACACGTCTGTTTGGAAACGCGCACGCGTGTGTGTGTGTGTGTGTGTGTGTGTGTGTGTGTGTGTGTGTGTGTGTAGGGAGCTCCTCGCATTGATTGCAGTGGCGGTAATTAGCACTTCATCAACTACGATTGCAGGAGCTCTCTGCCAGCCTCCAGTGTGTTTCTATCAGCTGTAAAAAGAAAAGAAAAAACAAGCAACACATCGATTCTTCCCCCTCCACAAACTGTGTGTGTCTGTCTGTCTGTAAGTGTGTGTGTGTGTGTGTGTGTGTGTGTGTGTGTGTGTGTGTGTAAGTGTGTGTGTGTGTGTGTGTGTGCCTGTTGTGGGCAACACGAAAATTTGAATGTTGTTGTCCGTGTATGTGTTGCCACATCTGTTTGAATGTGTTTCTTAGAAAACCAAACAACTCTCCTATCTCTTCTAGGTTACTTGACAAAGAGGAAAAGAAACAGAGTGAGGCTGGAGATAGAAAGAGAGGGAGAAGGGCAGAACGTACTGGTAAAAAATAGAGGACGACAGTCCAAATATTTGCTCTATCTATACAGTCTCTATCCCAGAACATAGCTGGTGAACTGTGGTATAGAAAATAGGTCTGAAGGTACACAGACTCTGCTGCAGCAGCAGGGGGCCATCGCAGAGAGAGAGGGGGGGAGAGAGGGGGGGAGAGAGAGGGGGGGGGGGGTTTCTTGTACGAACCGCCTGGCAAGCAAAGTGCCACGAGCGTGGCCGTGAAACACAGGGTTCTCACAGTTTTTAAGGGGAATCTAAAGGCATTCCATGATCAGAGGTCCTCTCTTTTTTTCTCCCTCCTGTGTGCCGGAGAAAGTCAGCCGCCTCGTTGTCCATGCGTCCATGTCGAGGAGCGGCCGGAGAAAAGGGAGAGCGAGGCTGGAGAGAAAGAGGAGCAAGAAAAAGGGAAGGGGTGGTTTTCGCCTGGATCTGGTCCCCCAGAAGAAAAGAGGGTCTGGAAGTCTAGTCTCCGTCACTTCCCTCCCCCCCCCGCCCACTTCCCACCTCCGCGTGCACGCACACACACGCGCTGGGTACCGGTCGGGTGCGGGGCTATGTGGCGGGCTTGTCGGGCTTGCTTACAGGTTTACCTCCGTTCATCACCGCCGGCTCACTTGTGCTTTTACTGGGAGGCGCCGCCGTCTTGGGCGCCGTCTCTCCGACGTCGTGCAACGATGGCTCTCTGTACATGGCGACTGGAGGGGCGGACGATGGAGAAGACAAAGCAGAGAGACAAAGAGCACAGCTGTTAGCGAGAACTTCCCCACTGCACTCTTAGAGTTTAACTGTCGAGAACTATTTCTTTCCCCACAATATTGGTTGTTTGTGTACTTTTGCAAAGGATCCGACACAGGCAGAAAATCCTTAGAACCTTCAAAGAAGATGTCCTGCAATTTAAAGAAGCTTTCTGCCCGTGGGCGTCCTGACCTGCTTCTGTCTCCACCGGGGCTGATTCTAAATCTAAGCAAATGCTTTTCAACAAAACACGGAGAAGTGCCTCATTATCCTCCACTTCACAGCCGCGGTCTTGACGGGACACTTCAACTTGATTCCACGTTTTGTTTGGTCGGGAAGCAATCAGGCAGCTCGACTGACAGCGAGTGATTGCGGCATCAGCTGGACTATCAGCGCTTCATGCTGCACTCACAGAACTGTCCCGCCTCCCGCACTGTACTGTACAGCAAAATCAAGGAATCAGCACATAGTTACAAGAATGTGTCAATGAACCACATAGCTGTACCTTCACTGGAGGCCTTGTGGTATGGATGGGGCATCCGTCTCTAACGTAACAAGGGTAGTCGTGTTCTTTTAACTGGTTTTCACCCAAATACATCAGGATCTATTTGTGTCTCCACCTACGCCTTCTGTTTCCTTCCGTTTACAGTAACGAGGTCTCTCGCAATGTTGACAGCTGATGAACTCCTTCAGGCACCAACAAGTGAAGAGGAAATATGGAGGACATGCTGCCCCTTTAGTCTTGGAGTAAATCCATATTGAAAGCTGTTAAGCTATGTTTTATCCTGCTTTACTCATACTATATCTTTTGATTACTATTATGAACGAATTATTGAAATAAAGCCCCTAAAAGCAGATGTTTGCCCTACAATATGACAAATCCACCTCTGATAGTTCTGTTGCCATGTTAATATGATGGGTGGGTGCTGGAAGCTGTGCACCTTGCACATCTGGCCCTTTAAAGGATAAAGTTGGTGATATAAATTATGCTCAAACAGGAGGAAATTGTCGGGGACTATTTTCACTCGCGGATTATTACAGATTTGGCACTCTACTGTGCAGTAAGATGGTGTGTGGATCGATGAAGTACAAGTCTTTTCACCTATAGTGAAAAACTGTATTTATTTAATACATAAAAATACTCATAATAGAAGAGAGAAATCTATAATGAAATGAATTGTTCAGTCTGTCACAGTACGTACCTTCTAATGGCTTGGGCAGGAAGTGAGCAGCTGGTTTGGTTTTTTTCACCCGGTTCCCCTTCATTGCTTGGCCGTCTTTATTGAGCCCTAGGAACCAAGCTCTCCCCGACTCCTGTTGTCTGTACAGCATGGACGAGTAGATCACGTAGTAGTTCTCAAACACAGACTCTTTGAACTTGCACTCCGCTGTAAAGAGTTCCTGCGGGGACAGAGGGACAGACACAGACACCGGGTTTGTTGTAAGAACAGGCTCTTTAAAAAACAAAAAAATAAAGAAAACAATTCACAGATTCCCTTTGAATGTAACACATTCCAGTTGGACTCCGATTCATAATTCACAGTTCACGTGAATTACAGATGTCGGATTCATAATTCATATTCAAACAGTTCTGGGGGTCACCTTTAAGTGATAATATTGCAGAAACTGCCTCGCCAGGTGAAATGGACTTCCATCTGTCGTGAAACGGATTAGCGCTGCAGAGTCCACCTCGCTATAATCGTGTCTCGAGCCGAGCCTAATGACCTGCTCGGGATGAAATGCAACTCTCATCCTCACCTTGGCCCTCAACCTTGACATCAGATGTAAGAGCACTCGTTTAGTCAATTAGCTCATGTTCCCGGCGGGAAGTATATATTGTTGGGCACTGACCCTCGCACCTGCAGCGCTGCAAACATCAGCAACACTCCCCTGTTACTCCAACACTTCGTTTAATTGGTTAAACCCAAATGGGATCATCTCTCCCAAATACGATCTTGCATCAGTAATCTGTCTATGACTGCCTTCTGGACTTTGTAGGACTAATGATAGAACTAGTGGACTCCTCCATCCTTTTGCACCTCAATATGGCAATGACAAATGAACGGCGTCTCCATACCAGAAGGGTAATGAAGAGCGTAGCCCCGCTGTCCCGCCCCGCCCGGCTATAAATAAAGACATTGGTCGGGGGGGGGGGGGGGCGGTGTATAATCAAAGCGCACTCGCTCACAATGGAGAGTTTCACCGCATCTGTTGTGAGCGGCTCACACTGAGCCGGCTGACAGTACTGACAGTGAATGTAAAATCCCCCGATGCGCCCCGTGCTGCCGGGGCTGTCAGTGTCAGAGTCTGGAGGCTTCTCCAGGAACCCAAAATAAGGAACACTTTCATTTGCTTTGCGACATACGGTTTACATCGTGCAGGACGCACGTGCAACATTTAAATAAACATTCGCAATCTTATCAAACAGGGTCTCTGACGAAGACGATGGAAAGAAGAAAACCTTTTTGATTCAGCCGTGTTTGGATGATGAGGGTAAATCTGAAAGGAGATTATGCTATAAATATGTCTGCAGCCTGTGTGTAGATGTCTTAAAGTTGACATGACTATAGAGCCAGCCTCTGTGAGGTGACGCCAGCACAGCACAGCTTTGTGTCTAAATCTGACGACTGTACATGTTCACAGTAACGATGTTAACACGCCGGTGTTCAGCAGGTGTGATGTTTACCATGTTCACAGGCTTACGATGTTCAAGGCTGATGGGCATGTCATTAGCTTTGCAGGTATCTGCTCATAAATCAAAGTGAGATTTCTTTTTTGTTGTACTGCAGCACAACAATTTCCCTCGGGACCAGCGGAGCGTTATCTCATTATCTTATCTTATTGCAGTTCATCCTGAGCAGGATGTGAATGTGCACACCACATTTGTGCCAATCTAGTAGATGGAGAGCAGCAACCCGACGCGTCGCATGGTTTGTTACACAGAACCACGTGAGAGGCCGTCGCTGGCAGCTGCTCGGACAGGCACTTTCAAAAAATACTTGGCAGCTGATTGGACGAACCATCTATCTATCTATCTACCTATCTACCCACCCACCCACCCACCCACCCATCTATCCATCCATCCATCACCACCTCTCCATGTCGTCACACTCTTCACAGAGCTCTGATTGGTCTGAACTACATAAACGCGCCACTTGAAGCCCGTAGAAGATGGATTCTCGCATGATATCACGATAATCCTGCTGCTGTGAGGTAAGGTAAGACACAGACTTTGGGTGTCTGTACAGAATATCATGGCAATCCATCAAAAAGTTGAGATATTAGCAAGAAGAATGAAGTTTACATACAATATCTGTCATCACTTCTTACATCCTGTGAAATTGTCATAATTAGCCTATGAATTCTTGAGTTATGGCTAAAAAGCCATGTTTGACCTCCAACATCTAATCAGTTCATCGTTCACTTTGGGAGGACGTTTGTGCCAAATTTGAAGACGTTCCGTGAGATATCACGTTGACAAGAATGGAATGGAAACAATAATCACTGTGGTCACAGCCGTCGCTGGAGCGGAGGCATACAATCTCATTATTTTGCAATGTCTGCAATATGCACAAGTCTTATATGTCCATACATCATACGATGAGTCAATATCGTAATAATGGTGACAGGCCTAGTTTCAACATACTTTGACTTCATAGTTATTTTATAAATCTCCTGTATTGTACACAGACGACAGATTATGCTGTAATCAGCCCCTTGGAGCGCCACTCCTGTCGGAGCTGATCCCCCGACAGCAGAGCTGAGCAGCGAAGGAGCGCAGAGACACTCGGGATGAACCGGAACGATCCCGAGCAGCACCCGGCTGCATCTGCGAGTGTCCTCTCTCTACCCTTGGTTGAGGACTCGGGGGCATTCCCGAGTGTTCGAGGCGCCAAAAAAACGCAGCATGCATAAACAACAGCGTCGACTGAGACGAGCAGCGAGAAACAGTCTGTCAGCGGAGGCACTGAGGGGTCAGATCGGCGATGAATGCGAGATGTGTGGCGGGAATTCCCACCTTGTCCTGCCATTACGCAAGAGAATTAACTTAACGGAATACTCCGGTGTCAAATGGAGGGATTGGGACGGAAACTACGACTACAACAGCTGGGCGGCAGACTGAAGCGATAAAGAAAGCTGAGCCGTACATGATGGAACCCGTCCGGCATGTTTAACGTCATATCAACAAACAGTCCCTCTGGACGGCGCACAGGCTCGACCCCGTCGTTATTCTTTTTATCGTGCGCGTTAAGATTTATCGTGCGTCAGCAGCGGGCAGTTTATTAAACGGTTTACAATTCAGTATCTATCTACACACCGTAGACGCAGCTACGGGAGACATTTTGGGGTTAAGTGTCTCGCTCAAGGACACATTGACATGAGACTAGTGGAGCAGGGGATCGAACCGCCGACTCTCTGATTGAAAGGCGGCCCTGCTCTCCACTTAGCCACGGCCTCCTAAATACATACATACGTACACATACAACGCAGAACTCCGTCTAGTAGTGTTGTTTTCGTCATGGTCCTCTGAGTTGCCTCCATGACATAATTCATTTGACTTTGTGTCTCCGTCAGGTGAGCGCCGCCTGCAGGTCGGTCGGCTGCTGTGATCAGACACAGCGTTCTTGTGGCGGCGGTCCAGGTACGCGTCCGGGCGCTGATTACCCGTCGGGCGCTCGCAAAAACAGCCCCGAGTCAAACCGATCATGCGAGGCGGTGCCATGGGCCGTAATTGTGGCTAATCAAAACGCCTCCGCTGAGACACACGCGACGTTTGTTGACAGAGGCAAAGCAAGCGGAGGTCGGCTGTTTGTGGAGCTCGACTTGTCCGTCACGTTAATCAGTTTGCTGACTTCAGATACGGTTGATTGCAGGAAGTAGAGATCCACCGATATGGATCTATTGGTGAAATACTGAATCAAATAGCCGGATAAGGTAGATCTGGTATCGGATACTATTAGTAATGTATAAATAATAAATAACAATTTAGTACATTTACGTCTGTGTATTTGTTTGTTACATTTCGTTTTTCAAAGCCAGGAGAGCAATGTCGAGCCTGATGTTGCCTCAAATACATAAACATGATTCCAGTCAGCTTCTTAAAATCAAACACTGGTGTCCGATCAGTGCTCCGTACGGACCGATACCCAAAGTTTATATATCGGTATCTGTATCTGTATCGGGACTGAAAATGCCGCATCCCTGATTTTGAAGAGTGCTGAAATGATAAGCCAAACTCTTTTATTATCTCATCACACAAGTCCATAATCTCCTAATTAGGCGATAATATGTGCATCTCCACATATCCAAGCATGCGAATGAAAGAGAGAGTTGTTTGCTCTTTAATTCTACCCGACGTGTGAAAAATAAGGGCGGCACGGAAGAAGAAAGAGGGAGAGAGTGAGACTCGGACACGGAGCACTCTTTCACGCCAAATGGCAAATCAAATCTTTTTTTTTGTGGCACCAAACGGTTGATTTTCTCCCCCCCCCCCTCTCCTTCCCTCCCGCTCCACATCAGCGGCTCCCTGCTCTGCGAGGGAAGGCCATAATTGACCTTGGCCACAGCCGGCGCGAGGGGGCCAAAAACCGCTCAGCCACCACATAATCAGCCCCCGGTTCGCCGAGGCTAAAAAGACAGCGGCGGAAATAAAGGAAGAGATGAACAATCGAGTGAAGGCAGAGGGAGAGCGGTTGAGGGGAAAGGGAGGCAGATCCTGGGAGGATTTGTAAAGAAAAATAACACAACCGAAGAGAAAGAGAGGCAGAGACAGACGGAGAGAGTGGGAGTCTGACATAAGAAAGAGTGAACAGGCTTTAAAAGACAAGAGAGTCACTCTGAAACAAACAAAAAAGAAAATCACACAACGGGTGTCGTGATTGCCGAGCATGACCGTCTAAAAGTAGGTGACGGAAGGATCGCGTGGGGATGGGAGGAGGGGGGGATGGGAGGAGGGGGGGCACATTAGTATGCAGAGTGACTGCTCGTTATACCCCAACTGTGGAAACTGAGAAATTGTTTATTAATGCTGCCAGTATAAAACCTATTAATCCATGGAAAAAGGTCAACCTCTAGAAAGCTGAGCTGCATTGGCGATGCCGAGCCGCGCTCATATGTATAAGAGTCACGTCGGCGGCAGCGGTGCGTGCAGACAACGGGCGCTCCAGCAGACCTGTCTGATTATCAAACCCGGAGGAGGAGGCGGAGGAGGAGGAGGAGGAGGAGGAGGAGGAGGAGGAGACGGTGGCCAGATGAGGAGAGTCACGAGGTAAACAGCTGGATGCATCGTGTACGCAGACGGTGTACAGCTTCAGTCTACAGTTTGTTTGTTTGGGTTTTAACTTGAATGATATATGACATGACTGGTGATAATATATATAGAACATTGTCCCCACATTTTGTTTTTATGAACATTTGAGTATGACAGCATGAAGAGGAGAGACGTCAACGTGTTATCAAGGAGCCAAATGTCAAAGGAACAATGTTCAGGAACAAAATCAACGTTGCTCTTTGTCTCCACTGACACTCAGGTCTGCTACCCTTTGCAAGTTATTAGCTACAACTGATGAAGACATCAGCAATTCACAGGCGACGCAAATAATATCATGTTTGATGAATGACATGGTGAAAAGATAGACTATGGTAGTTTGTGTGATGTGTTACGAAAAGTTACTTCTCATTTTTCATGCATTTCCCTACGAAAGCCAGCAACGCGTGTAAATGTCCACTCGGTCTTTTCAAAATAAACTTCTGTCTACACAAGAAAACTACTTACTTAGGTTTAGCAGAAGATTGTCATTTGGGTTGAAATAACTACGGAAGTGTCGTGACAGAAGTACCCGAGTTACGAGACAAATAAACACACGTTAACTTAAGAAACGGCGGTCTCCTGGCTGAACGATCGCCGTTTGTTGGACCCGTCCACCTCCACTCCCGACCCGCCGTGTGTGGGCTTTATACTTCCTCTTCATGATCACTTGGATACCATACACAATCATTTCATGGGGTGTCTACGATTTACGCCGCATGTGTTTTGCCGGATGAGGCCAGCAATTTCGTGACGTTTTGAACAGTATTTTGCATCATGTTACCTGGATACAGACGGGGTGAATCATTCCTTCTGAACTCTGTCTACTTTATGAATACTGAAGTAAAACGTCTCTGTCTACTGATAAAGAAAACATGTCAGATCATAAAACAGTAAGCCAGCAGTCTGCACATTTACCGTGTGAAATATGACTTCATCTGAATGTATTTCTATCAGACTATTTGCATATGGTCACCTTAACACGCTGTTGTTGCAATACTTCCATTTTAACTGCAAGTAAAGAACCTATTTTTTTACTGTCGGGGTGATAAAAAGCACTAACACCTCCACCAGAAGCACTTAAATGTTCAATAAAGATTCCCTGAAGACTTGGACCCTTTAACACTGGCCCAGTGCAGCTCCCCTGGAACATTTCACACACACACACACACACACACACACACACACACACACACACACACACACACACACACACACACACACACACACACACACACACACACTCAGTCTATGCTTAGAAATGTTACACAGAGGTGTTGCTATTCTCAGTGGAAAACAAACCTGGTGTATGCTGAAAAAGTGCAGCCAATGCTGAAGTGCCTTAAAGCTGCATTCTCTCTAGTGTCCACCAGGGGGCGACTCCTCTGGTCGTATAGAAGTCTAGTCTAAAATGACTCTACTTCTCTCTTGATTTATTCCCTCATAAACATTGTAAACATGAGTTTATGGTCTCAATCTCTAGTTTACAGTCTTCTTCAATACAGCATGATGTTCATTTAGTACATTATGCTCCATTTAGAGTCAAACAGACCAGAAAGCAGGGGATGCTTTTGATTGACATGTCGTTGCCACAGCGTCGTCAGTTTAGATAGACACACACCGAGAAAGCAAATATCTTTGGAATAAAACGTCAAAGAAGACAGGTCTGCATTGTTCATACTCAATAAATAAAAATAAAAAAACATATTGTAGGAAAGTCTGTTGGTGAGCAAACAAACACACAAACAAGGCACAACCACCAACACCTAGATCAATGGGGTTACACATACATCAGTGTGTGTGTGTGTGTGTGTGTGTGTGTGTGTGTGTGTGTGTGTGTGCCTGAGTGTGTGTGTCAGCGTAATTGGTGCCAGATTGGTGTCAAGGCCGGCAGAATTTGTTTCTAGAATGGCGAGTCATTTCTTGTCAGGGAGAACTAGCAGTCTGCCCTGTGCAACAAGCTGACAAGCATTTAGCATGCATGTCTCACACACACACACACACACACACACACACACACACACACACACACAGACACACACACACACACACACACACACACACACCTACAAATCTGCCGAAGTGCTCACCCAAAGTCCAAGTACACACAAAGAGAAATGAGGCATATTTTCACACAGACAGAGAAATGCAGAAGGTGTTTCCAGGTATGCAGCTGTTCCTCCTCTCTGCTCTGGTTGTGTTGTTTACACCCTCAGGAACAGTGTCCCAGTTATTTTGAAAAGAGGACATGCGTGTCCTCTCCTTGTAGATTCACTTGGCGGTGACTCTGTCTCTCTCCGTCTCTCTCTCGCTACTCTGCACTTCAACATCTTCCTCATCTCGGCTCTGAGCTCTGGCGAGCGTTCATTTACGTGAACAGAGAAGAGAGCGAGTCGACTTTGGGTTTTTAACATTCAGCTGTTGGTCTTCTTACTCATCTTTTATTTTTAGCAGCAGCGCCCTTGGTTTCTGTTAGCAGTCAAGCTTCTGGGACTACTTTCATTTTTATTACTGTTGTTAAATTCAGGCCCCTCTCTGGTTTTTTCGGTTCAAGTCACCAACCGAGGGTCGTAAAGACCTTCACCAAGACTAACAGGAGAAGGCTGATGGTATTCTATACATTTCTAATTGATCAAGATCCACGAAAAGACCAAAACCAACAATGAATGGATTCAACTATAAGTATTGTCTGTGTATCCAAAGCCTGATATTTGTATCTCATTCTTCTGCCCTCTAGAACCACTAACAACACATCAGTTATCCCCTGGTGACATCTTCCTTCATTACGTTACATATGTGTATTGTGTATTGTGTATTGTGTATTGTATTGTGTATCTACTGCCAACCAGCGATGTCCGGAGTCACTGCAGCGTCCGGTCAGCCTCAGTCCAGAGAACGGAGAGGTACGGGTCATCTCTGGCACAATTTAATGGTTTATTTCATTGGATTGAATCCAAAGAGGCAGAAACAAGAAAACGACCTCCCGACCTCACTGGAGGCTGCTGCTTCACCGGAGCAGTGGTGCAAAAGCTCCGGGACATTGTACCCCCAGTTAGCAGCCAGTTTGAACTAAGCCAGTGCGAACGGCAGCACCGGAGTTCTGATCCCAGGAGGACTGTCTGATTCTCCAGCGGATCAGCAAACTTTCTGATGCTGCCCGTACGCAGGTCAGACCGAGGTCAGACCGAGGACTCCTCCGGCGCCTCACGACTCGTGATGCTGGACTCTGAGCCGACTGGATCCGAGTAGCTGCGGCAGCTGACAGGGCATCTGTCTCCCGGGGCGACCGCAATACAGCATGATGTTCATTTAGTAAATGATGGTCTATTTAGAGTCAAACAGACCATAAAGCAGGGGATGCTGTAGGGGCGGGGCTACACAGTGATTGACAGGTCGCTGCCACTGAGTTGTCAGTGTTGTTGTCTCACTACTTTATGATTGAAACTGTATACAGTGCAAACTGACTATTGCAGTTCATTGTCACTCTACCATCACCCACCGCCGGTCTCCCTGGAGGTCTAGGGCTTGGAGAGCATGTTTCAAGCATTAGCTTATGGATTTCCCTTGTAAATAGAATTCTTACTGTTAGCCAAACCTACTGTACATGCGCTTATAGTCAGGTTTAGTTCTCCAAACTTCTACATGAATCAACACCGACAGATTACAGCTGTCTGTGCCTCTGAGGTCAGAGGTCGTCATGGCTGGTAAGATTATGAAATAGGCACTGTGGGGTTATAGCGGTGGTAGTGCAGGCCATAATCCGGATGCGAGACCATTACATAAGCAGTCATCTCTATTACTGCTGGCATAATGAAGGGTTAGCCAGGTTCACACAGTTTGTACCACGTGTGTGTGTGTGATGAAGGGTGGTCCATGAAGTTAGATGATGGAGCTGCATTGTGGTACGCCGGAAGACCTGAACAGCTTTATGGGGGGAAAAAAGGGATTTCTTCAAAGTGCCCGCTTCAATATATAATACGATTGAGGGATTTGGTTACAGAGTCCTGCGTTCCCTTTGGTATTTTTGAAAATGTGACTGTAGTGGGGCCATTTCACAGCGTCCATCCCTCCTGAAACCCTGTTGACATGCAGCCAGAGCACTCAGCCTGAGAGTCTGTGCATGAGGGGAGGACGGCGGAGGATTCCCCGACAGTCTGTCTCTCTTTCTCTCCGAGGATAAAATGTGGCATGGCTGCAGCTTCAAGGCTGAGTGAATCAACCAGCCGGCCAGAAAGGAACCACGAAACCAACCGGCCCGCCAATCAGCTGCTATATTGGATTTGGGGAAAACAGACCTGGATGTAGTCAGTACTTGACTACCTGCAGCTCTGTTGCCTCGAGCTCTTATGCATTAGTCCAAGACATGTAATCTGTCTTATGATCAAACAGGAAAAAAAAACACACAATGCATGGGGAAGAACGCTAATCAGTGTCTTTCTGCAACATCATCTCAGGACAAAAGCTGTAAGAAGTGCTCCACATCACACGGAGGAGCTCCTAAAGGTTGAGGGCTTTAACAGCAGCACTGTCAGCGTTTCTTCACACAGGATGTTTTCATAGACTGACTGCTCTGATAAATGTCAACTGTTACTTCATTTCAAGAAAGTTCTGGCTGGTTCAAAACTCTGGCAAACATTTCAACAAGGGCTATTTCTCTATATGTATCCAGTTAGCCCCATGCAGTGGTTATTATAGGTAGATAAAGGGATTTAGCCCGCTGGTGCCTCTCACCCTGGGCTTTTCATACTGTTGCTGTAACGAAAAGTAATGCACTGTAATTTGTATATATATCCCACAAAATCAATTCTTAAGAATCCACGTAATTGTGAACCAGGAAGTATAAAGAGCAGGAGGACGTATGCAGGAGGCCGGGGTAAATGCTGAATGGACTTGTATAGAGATTTTCTAGTCTTCCGAATCACTCAAACCTCTTTTACACTACATGTAATGACATGCACCCATTCACACCGATTCATACGCTGATGTGCAGGGGCTGCCATGCCGGGGAGCCGGGGATCGAACCGCAGACTTTCTGAGTGAAGAGCGACCCGTTCTACTACTTAGCGACAGTCACCTTGTAGATTAAAAAACACATGACTTTCATCAGGAGACTGTTTGCGTCCGGTGTGGAACCAGAAACCAGTGTTGATTTGTCATGTAACTTCCGTACTCAAGCAGCCTCGCTTCAATATATATATATATTAAACCAAACCACGATCTTTTCCTGAATTTAACCAAGTACTTTTCGGTGAAGACAGGCTTTTATTTTGAAAATGTCGTATGCACGTAATGAGGGTACATTGACACTTGTTGCTTGACATTCCTAGGAGAATGCACGGAAAATGATTACAACCTTTTTGTAAGATATTATACGAACCAGGAGGATACGTCGCCTTGGGCAACAACCCGGGAGCTCGGTGACAGCATGTGACAGTATTCCATAAGTCTTATGAAATGAAATGTGCAGACGTGTAGAAAAACGTACCGGACATATTCGACTTAACAGGAGAGTGTGAAACGCAAGTTTTGAAACGGCTGCTTGTGTGGGTTTTTTTTTTTTCCCGAGACCATACAAGCACAAGCTTCCTTTTCCTGCATGTGCATGTTTTTTAAACGCGGAGCGAGCGTGGGCGCATCACACAACAGCGGCTTCTAACCTGCCGGCCTCTGCAGCGAAGCTGTGGCGTCAGTACCGTAACCACGAGATCACACGGGACCAACATTTACATGAACGGGTCAGAGCCAGTCTTACTACAGTGCCGCGTGATCTGCATTTAATGTTGCACTACTTGCACCGCGTCCACGCTACACATACATGATATAGATATGTATACAATTCTCCTACTTTATATTGAAGTTCTTGTTTATCAGACGAGGCATCGTGTACACACAAACACCTGTTACTAGTCCTCCTGCACTAGCTGCTGTGGAGCCACACAGACACAGTGGGGAGAGGATTAACTCAGATTTAAGAGAATGAATTTTCATGATTTACAACCTGCCTGTAACAGCTCTCGCCATATTGATTTTTACAACTCCAGGGGTGAAGCTTGATAAAACGTTACTCTCATTTCACGGGGGGGAAATAGAAAAAAGGAAGGGGGGGGGGGGGGGTGATTCTTGTGGAGGAAGAGAGAGGACTGTGGCTATTACACCTGCAGGCAGGCCATTGAAGACTTCTTTGTCGCAGCAAAAGAAGCGTCATCCTTCTTACACACACACACACACACACACACACACACACACACACACACACACACACACACACACACACACACACACACACACACACTTTGATCCAGCTACAGAGAACAACTTGAATAGACACAACAGTCCTTCGAAGGTTTGAAGTGTGCTATAATAGCCAAAAACCCTTTTGAATTTCTCTTTATGAATCTTCCTCGGAGCTATAGTGTCAAGGAAAGAAGATATATGTATACAGTGCTTACTGAGACAAATATTTCACACAGCTTCTTTAGACTTGGCCACTGAAAATGTGATGGTGGACCGATATGCTGCTCGACACCATCTCTGACCCAATGGAGGAGGCATTATATGAGGATAATGTTACAAAATGAGCAGATTGGTTCAACAGATTTCCAGTCAGATTTTATGTTTTCACACATCCAAAAAGTTGTTTACTGCAGCGTGCAGATCCACCTGTCGGAAAGACGCCTCAGAATATACTATATATATATATATAATGAGCGACATGAAAGTGAGGAGATAAATGGAGCGAACGTGCGAATGAGCTGCTAATTATTCACCAGAACCTCTGACAGTTAATCAACAGGTTGATGACGGCGCCAGAGGAAAAGTTAAGGGATCCTAAAAAGTGATTTTAATTCAATTTAAAGGAGAATGTGAATTTGATGACAATCCATCCCACAGTTGAGACATTAGACGTTGTCACGGCCCTCGGCTGCTGATACCGACATCCTTTAGCGTCCGCATGAGACACCCATCGGTTTGTGGACTGCGGTTTTGAAGCCTCAAGCAAAAGTTTGGCGTTTTGGAGGACGTAGAGACGGCATACACGGCTCTGGTTGAGGTAGCGACCTGTCAATCACAAGGTAGCCACGCCCTAAAGCATATCCTGCTTAATGGTATATTCTTAATAGGATCTTAATTAACTAAATGAACAGAGACCATAAACTCATGTTCACAATGTTTACTGAGGAAATAAATCAAGAGAGAAGTAGAGGCATTTTAGACTAGACTTCTATACAACCAGAGGAGTCGCCCCCTGGTGGACACTAGAGAGAGTGCAGATTAAAGACACTTCCGCATTAACTTCACTTTGCTGCGCCAGGCTGTCAAGTAATTACAATGTAAACCCATCTGAGTCATTATTAAACGCTCAGAGACGATGCACAGAAAGTGTAATGACGTCGTATAAAGATTTTGCGATCTGGCAAACACACCAACATGCTGTTTTTAATGTCACATGCTCTCAAGTTCATGGATCTGGAAGAATTTAAGACTACAAATTATGTATAAAACCAAAAAAAGTCATTCCTTTGGGTAAAATACAAAACCGGTTCTCAGACAGAGAGCGTTGTGTTCGTACGACTGTGAAAGTATATAGTAGAACTCAAGCAAAGTCCAGATATAAATCAATTCAAGAAGATGTACGAAGGTTCATATGGATCGTCTGAGTCTGTACACGCCTGAAAGAGCGACAAAATAGATCTCCAAGAGAACCGATTTACGGACGCATACCGAGTTGCTGAGGACTACTTGTTGAGCCCTCATCCCTCCGCTGATCATTTGCACATTGCACTGCTCTTGAGGCAACAAGCGCACATGTATTTGCATGGTGCTTGACATTTACACACTGGGAAAGCAATTAGGCAAGAACGAGGGTCATTAATGCAGTGAACAGGCCAGACGTGTTTGCTCTGATTCATGGAGATCTGAATCCTCTGTTCTTTGAGCCTCCTCTTCTGTTTTGGCAGACTGTGTCCAAGCACTATGAAGGCCCACTCATTGAGGAAAACAAGGGACTACAGGATAGCACTGGGAACAAGGAGACATTAACAGAGGCTCATAGTGCTTGGTATGAATTGGAAAGTGTCGCAGAAAAGTGATCCTAACTGCTGGCATGAAGTTAATAATAGAATAGGGACATATTCTGCTTATTTTGTGGTTCATGCTTGTATTTTGTTTTTTTTTACGAGCGCATGTTCACATTCTTTAATGTTCAAAAAGTCTGAAACGCTCCATTTTAGTGCCTGTCTCTTTAAATCCCCCTCCCGAAAAAAAAGCCCCGTCTGCTTTGATCGGGTTGCAAGAAAAATACGGTGCACGTTTGCAAAGTTCTCAAGCCGTGGGTGGAGATATGGTATGCGATATATATATATATATATATATATATATATATATATATATATATATATATATATATATATATATATATATATATTCTAATGAGCCTGTATGAGACATAGGAAGAGGAGCCGAGTCTCAATAGGTTGTTGAAACACGCTTCTGATCTGGACAGCCCACAATCAGACGGATCGGGTCGTCTTATTTCACAGTTTGTGCGTTGGTACACACTCCAGATACACAAAGGTATGTGCACAAGTCCTGTTAAAGTAAAATGTCCTGATATGTCCTCTCTGTGTAGCAGTGACTTGATGATATGTCACCTTTGAATCTAAAAAGAAATGTATTTAAAATGCACCTTTTCTGAGGGAAGTGCTAGGTTTGAAAGGTTGTTCCTTTGGCGAGCAAATGAACATCACGACATTGAAGGAAAAAACACTGATATTGGTATTGGTTGCTAGGTGACAATGGCACCGGGGTGCATCCCAAAATATGGTGGCGGTCACGGCTCATGACTTACTACCTTCCAAATCACGACTGTTCCCACAACAAGTATTGTTCCTGGGTAGCAAACATCATCATTCCCCCACTTCTTACGCGAGTAATAAACGTGACACAGCTAAAGCACAGCGTGAGCAGCAAGCTGATCTACAGCGAGCGCTCTGCAGAGGAGCTGCAGGCTTATAATTGTTCCAGTTATAGTTGCATGGAGGCTTTGACTCCAGAAGTAAATAAAAGGCGATGAAGGTGTACTGTGCTTCATATCTTCATGTATCGTCTTGGACGGCAAGAGTTATTTGAAAGTGTTATTCCTTTAATAAAAAACCTTTCACTGTAGTCCTTGTGGCCACTAAATATCTTGAAGCCGAGTTGTTTACCCTGCAGCAGGGAAGGCTTAAGGCCACTTCAGACCCAGCAGCACGGTCACACGGTGCTGAATGGAGATGTGAACCACAGCGTTTCATCCTGATGAGCTCCTGACACACCTTCATTAGTTAGTGGGCCACTCAAGCAAACAGGGAAAGAAATCCCACTGTTACTTTCTCTTCCAGGCAACTATTGACAGTAGTGTTAACGCAGATATGTTTTCACATCAATGTACCAAGGAAGTAGATGCCCTCTTTTTGAGGGTATTGTCATATTTTAGAATCTCACCTTTTATTGGTTTGTTACTTATTAATTCACACTTGACAGCGCTTGACTCAGAAGTACATGTAATACATTTGAAGACATTCCCTCCAAACGTTTCTGAGATATTTAGTAAAGAAATGTAATTCATCATAAATAGGAACATTCCAGCACTAAGTGTAGCGATCAGGAGGCAGGTGGAGGTACCCGAGTATAACGAGAGGTCCTGAAGGTTGTCTCTTAAGAGGTGATCACATTCAAAGAGATGGATTCATATCAATACCAGTGTCCTTTCTACAGGAAATTAAAATAGGTGTACTCTGCTTTTACCTGCTATGATGACTAATTAATGAAATCACAAGCCCGTGTGTGACTCTAAAGGTTGGTCTTGCTGGATAGTGTGTTGCTCAAAGCGGTGGATGCTTTTAGCAGAAGGAGCAACTGACAAATGGGTGCAAGACGCAGTGGTTGTCCGCATGCAAGACTGATCATATTGCCAAACACAACGGCGACTTTCCCTCTCTCTTTTTGTACCCCGACTCTTCTTCTCCCGACCAGTCGATGCGGCATTTGTATTCTCTCCAGTCTCCTGCTTTCCCATTACCTGTCAGCAGCACATAATGTATAGCTACAGCACAGTAGCTCTGCAGCAGCCGTACCAATGCTGACTAGCCAGTGCTTCTTGTGGTTTTTTTTGGCCGCTCCATTTCAATAGAGATGTACAGATTATCCCAGATGGATGAGGGAGATTTAGCGTGAACTCCGGCTGACGGATCGATAGTTGGCAGATGGCCACCGTGGTGGAAAAGTCAGCCGAGTCGGGGAGGAGAAATACAGCTGCAACATGCTTCTATGACGATATGGATAAATGGCTTCAGGGACACCGAAAAAAAATGATTTCTAGGAAGCTCACAGATGCCTGAGCAGGTTCTCTGAGCAGCCCGCATGCACACTGCTATGAACGTGCAACCGTACAGTACGACACCGGCCGGTACAGTAGAGGACATCGCGTAGCATCGAGGTGGGGCTAATACAAAAGCACAGCAAAGAAACGGCAAAATCTAATAGATGTACAATGGTTCAAAGAGTGACTTATGACAGCTCTAATGAAAAACCTTGATAGAACGGCTTATTACGCATTTATTTTGTGCACCATTTAGCTTCTGGTTACGTATATATATATATATATATATATATATATATATATATATATATATATATATATATATATATGTGTGTGTGGCTCTTTTCCATATAGCATGTGTTTCAAGAAAACAGGAGAATCGCAACCCAAAAAAAGCATGGGGGGGGGGGTGTTAGCAATAATCTTTTCCATCATAGATACTTAACGGTCTTGGATCTGGCGGGTTGTAGTGGTGAGGTTGCAGATTGCAACTGAAACTTCTCCCCTGTGCTAAGCGTGTAAACGGGAACGGCTCTATCCAGAGCGGGCCGCCTCAAGCTTAAGATGTTTATTAACGTTTTGCGATGCAATATAAAATACGTCAGTAGATACCCCTCTCGTACATTTTGAAGCATTTCAGTGTCTATGAAATGGCTTACAGGTCATTAAATGACACTACAGTCATCACACCAACAAGTCCGCTTTCACAGCCCGTGTATACTCGATATGTTAGCTTTGTACTGCCGATTGCATATACGCTCCAAAAATCATAAAAGTGGTGTTCATTTGTCAATATTACCTAAACATAAACGTGTAAGTATCATAAATCTGTTTGCCACTTTCTGCAATTATCCAAAATCCAATGGAAAAACCTATTGGCTTTGTGTCGAGGGAACCTTTGTGTTGAGGGAACCGGTGAGATGTTGGGTTGGCCTACAAAAACTTTTCATCCCTTAACCACTCCATAGATCCCCTGAAATGCTACACACTGTTTCTTTAAGGAATATATATATAGATTTGGGGAGGGTCTTGCTGTTTGAGGGAGCTCTTAAATAATCTAAGCATCAAGGAAGGCTTTTTCTGAAGGAGCTGATCCCCCTGTAAAAAACACAAGAACCGGCGCATGAAGATGATGCCGATCATTTGCATTAGCAAATGCATTGGCATGAGATAATCCACAAGGTCAATTTGCCAAAAGTGCGATTGAATATCATCAGTCAACTGGTAACCAAGAAGAAACGAAGCCCCGATAAGCCAATCAGCCAATGCCAGCAGGACTTCAGTGCTCTGCTGACTCAATGCTCCATGTACTCCACGCAGCCTATTCACCAGGACTTTAAGGGAACTTTGCTGGATCTTCTTTAAAAAATGTATTTACAAGAAGATTTAAAAGCCTCCCACCACCTGTGATATGCGCAGCACACCGCTTGGCAGGTTAACGGGGGCGGACCTCTGGATTTACAGTGTTTAGAGACTCTTCATGATCCATAATGCATTGACTGAAACTCCTCCCGGCACATTCAGAGCCTCTGCCGCAATACCACATACCATAAATACTTGTCATGTAAACCAGTGATTCAGGGAACAGCTGCAAATGCAGACTCATAATTTCCTTAAATAAACCAGAGGAGGAGCGGAGTGATTGAGGAGCGAGGGGAGACGTGGCATTAATAGACCTTAAGCTGTTGACCTGGAAAGAGATGGAGGTTGTGTATTTATGATTCATTGCTCGGAGAGGCGTGATCCCCACAGGTAAGGGCAGACAGTCTGTGGGGGGACTCCCTGTTTCATGGGTGGGTGACTCACTGTTGTGATGCTTTCTACTGGCACAGCCCAAACTACCACTTACTGACGTGACTCTGGCAAATAGCAATACTCTGCCAATGAGTGTTTTCCAACTTGTATGATTTTTTTTTTTTTAACAAGCCAGGAGAGTCCATCCATTAGAAAGCCATTAATAACCACCGTGATGTTAAACGGCTGAAGGACTGGTCCGTCTATTCTTAGCTCCCATTGGCCCCGACCAACAGTTCAGCAGTTCAGCTTTGACGCATACCTCCAACCTCTTTGTTCATTAATGCATGAAGCTGCTCTCCCTGCAGCCCTTGTGACCGCCACCCTCCCCGACAGCAGCACCGCATTAAAGGCAAGAGAGGAGCGCCGCCTTGGAAATAATGAGGTTCCCCTATACCTCGACTCTGGGCCCGACGCTCCTTTTGTTCAAGTGGTTAAAGACACAAACAGGATCGTTTCAGAGGCAAGGTTGATGTCCAACAGCCAAAGCAAACCTCAATGTTATGCATTTTAAGCTTTTCGCGCTTCATTTTCATGCCACGTCGTTCTACTGCGGTGACGGACACATGGAGCTGTGGTGAGGTTTAGGAACATGTTCATGTTTGGGCTTAAACTATGAACGTAAACTAAGTAAAATACACTCGGAAACACCGCGACAGGAAAACATGTCACAGACATCCCTAACCTTAAAAGAAAAAGACACTTTGGGACACTAACACTGGTCTCCTGGTTGCAAGTCCCGTGTGTCCACCCCCCCACCGTCAGCGGCCTCTCTCACATTTCACACCACATCACTTGTTCAGAGTGACGTGTGCAGATGCATTTACATCGTGGTCAGTGCTACAGACTTCACGGCGCACAAAGAGCACCCAAAAAGCAGGAACGGTGTTTTTAATGCAAGCCAAACGACTTACATCTAATTGTTGTGTTATTCATACGCCAATTGGTGAAAGCGTACTGCAAATTAAATGTACGCAAGTCTTCCCTAAATGATGACACAATTTATAGGTACAACTTAAGTCAAGCTGGATTTGTTGGCAGTGAAGACAGAGTTTGAATAATGAATAATGTTTCTTGCACCCTTAAGTGTGTTTGTACGCCAGAAGCTCCATTTGCATCAAAAGAACCTGGAATGCTCCCGACGCTCCACCTGCATTGCTTATTCTTCCGTAACGCATCCATGAAGCTGTGAAAGAGATCGCTGTCATTCATGGCACATTTGAAATCAACACCAATAAAACATGTTTCCCACGAAGCCATCTGTCGGGCGACGATGCTGCATGTAGATTAAACACACGTGTGCTCATACACACTTGAGAAGAGGTGTCACAATTCTGTTGATGTATTTATATTTACGCTCTCCATATGGTCGTACATGACTAGACCTTTTTTACACAGCTATTTGCAATAAGTCACCAAAGTAGTGACTACTCGCAGGGCCGGCAAGTTAACCTCTTACATGCTAGCCACCCGGGAACATGCCGGGGCCTGTGAGGCAACAGTAGGTTGAAGTTCTATCTGCTGGTGTGACTGGGCGAGTCACAGGCTTCCCTATCAGCTGAATGAAAATAAAAAAGGATTCATAGAGATATAGAAGATTTCTTCTAAATATTGTAATCTTCTGTGAATTCACACTGAACGATTGTTTTAATATCAGGTGGAATGAATTCTCCGCCTGTGAAATGCCGTGTCTTTGTGAGACACCTGAAGCATTCGAAGAACCACAGAAACAGAATACGGAGTGGAACGGACATTGAGTACCGGTACAAAAGAAAAGTTGTTATAGCGACAAAACACATTGGAGACGGATGGTTAGCTAGTTAGCCAGTTAGTTTGTTCTTCTCCAGGGCGATGGAGAAGATGGTTCTCTACGCTAACGTATCGTTACTACTCCACCGATCGGTTTACTGCAAAACCTCCCCTCAGAGAGTCTGTGACTTGCCGTAAGTCGATCTAGTTCACACCACGGACTGTATATAAGAAGTAGTCATCGTGACGTCACCCACTGCTTTGTGGACTGCCGTTTGGAAGGCTTGAGTTTGGCAATTTCGCCGTTGTCATCTTCAAGTCGTTTTTGTGTAGGTTTTTTTTGCAGCCAGTGAACGTGAGTTATTATATTTGGAATGCGGAGGAGTGAAGTAGAGACACAGTAAACATCTCTGGTAGCGACAACGGCCTGTCAATCACAGTAAGCCCCGCCCTAAATCATGCCTTGCTTTATGGTCTGTTTGACTCTAAATGGAGCATAATGTACTAAATGAACATCATGCTGTATTGAAGAAGACTGTAAACTAGAGATTGAGACCATAAACTCATGTTTACAATGTTTACTGAGGGAATAAATCAAGAGAGAAGTAGAGTCATATACTCATAGACTTCCATACAATCTGACTTCCTTTTGCAACTAGAGGAGTCGCCCCCTGCTGGTCAGTACAGAGAATGCAAGTTTTAAGACAGATCCTCATCGGCTTCACCTGGCAGAACCGGAGGTTGCCCTCTGGTTTCTACAGAAGTTAGCTTCTACAACAGTCTCAATGGAAACGGTACATCAAAAAATGGCCACCGCTCTGACCGGATCTTGCTACTTTGATTTGAATGTGAATGTTCGGACTTCTCCTATTCTATTTCTATGGACAGAACATTTGACAGCAGCCTTAGATATAACAGCCACAGAGGTGGATATGAATAAGAATGTTGGGAGACTCGTGGCTCCTCAAAGGACTCTCTTTGGTTCCACACCGCCGACTCCTGAATAAGCCTCTCTTTTCTATTCTCCCCCACACATTCAGTTTCATATCGATGCAAACGGAGGGAGCCCTCACATTAAGCTCCTTGGAGATTTCATACATTCGGAATTGGTCGCTACAGGGAAGAGATGCCCTCACCCCTCAGTGTTCCTACAGCCTCCGCTGTAACAAGTGAATCTTGAGCCGCCACGCTGCTCCAGATTGGTCCTCTCAAGGATTTCATTTTCGAAAAAGGACCACTTAAGTGATGTGGCAAGTCAATTTGACAATCATGAAAGGTAGCACTAAGCTAAGTGCAGACTCCTGATTAAGAAAGCCTGCAGTGAGAGACACGGAGTGAAGGGAGGGAATGGGGAACTAGCTCTAAAGAAAACCAGCCAACCATGAAATGCCCAACCTTTACACTTGAGAGATGCTAGGGAGACTGTGTTAGCAGGACAGGCAACAACAAAACCTGCACTGTAGGGAGTTGCATTCTCTGGCACTTTCATTTCATCATGTGTAGCAAAACTACAATCCAACACTTCTTGGTTTGCTTTTTGGAGATTTAATATCACAGTCCCTACAGAATAATTACGTTGTTGTTTTTTTAATCTTTTATCTCATTTCAATGCGTCTGCTTTTGCCAACATAAAGACTTCTATTACAGTTATCTGGAGACTACAGCAAGTCGCGTTTCCGCTGCCTTCTACAACAGGCCGGGAGAACTGATTCTCCCGGCCTGTTACATTATTACATTTCAGAAGGAGCGCCTGATCCAGGGAGCGGGCCTGGAGGAGAAATTAGCTGGGAGTTCATTGGCTCGGCTACAAAAGGAGCAGATTAAAGAAAGGGGTGAGATGATTGAACTCCCCTTTCTTCCGCGGCGTGTCCTTTGTGCCGGGCCGCACAGTCACTTTGATGCTATCTCTGCGCTGCATCGCCTCGGGTGCCTCACACAAAAGGATGTGATGCACAACCGGAGGCCTTGAATGGAGCTTTCCATCTAATTCCTATAAGAGTGGCACTCTGCTTCTGATCCACCTCATCTGCTGGGAAAAATGAGCGTCGCTCATTATCAAAGCCCGTCATCGCAGTCAAAGCCTTACAAATGCATTGTTGTGAAAGAATACAAAAAATGACCAATTGAATTCTAGTTAATGAAAAAGACGTGGCTTTCTGGGAAACGAGGCCAAATACTTTTTTTCCCAATAAAAACGGGTTGTTTTTTGTTGCACATTAGCCCCGTATACTCCGTACTCCACCAACTCCAAAGCAACCTCAACTTCTGCATTGATATGACCTTCAAAGTAGTTTCTGAAAAATGTGAGTGCGCTGTAACCAAATACCCTTAATGGGTAGAAAAAGGTCAACTGTCAGATCCTCGCTTGCAAAGGAGCGGAGTGATAATGGGAGGGATGGTTGTACCTTTTGCTTACAGAGGAGCGCGGAAGAGGCAGGAAGATGGGGGAGGAGGATGAAGAACATCTCACAAGGCTGCCATTACCGGAGTAATTCACACGCCAAGGAGCAAAAAGAGACCTTTGAGTGGGTGGCCGGGTAGTTGAGGTCTGATCAGAGCCTCCATTAGCACAGAAATGAGCTGCAAATGGAGCAGGAGAGAGCTGAGTGAAGAGAGGAGCCAGAGGAACACAACGAGACCCATTTCACAGCACTCCTGCTTGGGCTAAACATGGTTTTTCTTCAGCGGACACAATAAGTAAAAACACTTCACGATAAGGCTCTCTGAGAGCAACTTAATCACAGCTGCAAACCCTGCAGTCAAAAAACAGGGCTTCAGGTGAGCTTGAATATGTTAGTTATAAACTAGGTCTGAGTTTTCACAGCAACAACTGTCAACGACGCAAAACCACTGGTGATCCACCTCCAGGAGTCGAAAAACCTCCTGATTATTGAATGTTGAAAGTGGGGGAAGCACGGAAATCATAAGAGCATATTGTAAAAAGACAACGTGTGTGGAGGAAGAGGCACAGCGGTCACAAGGGGAATCTAACCAACAGCGATATGAGAGGAGTCTCCGATCAAATTTCAATTTAATAATTTTCTTTTTTTTGCCATTTTGTAAATTTGAATATTTGTCTAAATGTTGTCTTTTTGCCTTTGAAGATAATGTGTTTAAAGCTTTACTTTTCCAGGTATGCTTCTACGACGCGCGTGTCTGCCAGGAAAAAGATAGCGTGCAAATCAACAAATCATGCAAATTACGTGCGTGACGCAGTTTAGGGCAGCCATTAAAATATGTTAATTCATAATCCCTACTGTGCTATCCCTTAATCACATACATAAGATTCCAGGTCAATCTTCCTCAGATGAATTTCAATTCCCTGGCTCAAGTCCAGTAAGTATTAGAGAGTTCCAGTGGAATGCCGGTGCTTGGTGTAGCAGGAGATCCTCCTGGATAATGAACGGAGAATGAGATGGCTCTGCTCCCCGCTCAGAGGATTAGAAACATGAGGACAGCAGAGGGAAGAGGAGACAGTGATTCTGATGGATACACCTGTCAGTGAGAGGAGCGGCGCTCCCAATGTTCCTCCCCGCTGATTGATTTGAATGACCGGGAGAGGACAGAGTGGAGGAGTGAGACGAGGAGTCTGTGCTGGGCGAGGTCTTATCACCGCCTCGGTTTGTCTGTAGCTCCACAGATGTCTGCTTTATTCTGAAGCAGGGCCGGTCAATAACAGCGGCTGACCACTAAGAGAAAGAATCGCTGCTCCTCAGATGTCCTACTGTAACTCTAGACATACGTGTCCCAGCGTTTATCTGCCAACAGCGTCCATCCAATTCATTTCTATCGTCTAACAGAGCAAAACACTGACATGTTGTGAGAGTATTTTTGTAATTCACTGCAGCAGCACAAAAGCGGATTTGAGAGAGAGAGAGACATTATGTCGATGAAAATGTTTAGTTTTTTTTTCATATGGAATGAAGACTCTATTTAGGGCATTCAACCTGATGAATAGAAATCTGGATGCATGAATCTATGCTTAATGGGATCCCTAACCTTCAGCGAAATGCAATTATGCTGCAGCAAATGTGGGAAATATCTGAGACGTGTTCAGGGACCCCTCGTTGTAAATAAGTGTGTTGCTTGCTGGGTTAAAAAAAAATAAAAATGAATTTGCCTATAAACACACAGATCTATATTTGAATATCTATATTGTTGTATGGAAAGCACAAATAACACAGACGTTTGTACATGTTTAAACAGAATTATGTACATCGTAGAACACAATAGAGACGCCTGCTTACTGATGTGTACAGATGGCCCTCCCCGTTCATGGCGATGTATAAACCTGTCTTCACGGACTGAATGGCGACGACTCTGAGGCCCACAGGAATAAGGTTGAACAAAGCTGAAAAACACACAAGTGAACACACACACACACACACACACACACATGGATACGTCACCGCACAGCATCACCACAGACCTAAACATTACATAATGCAATTGCTAGCTGTTGCATTTAGGTAAACGCTGACGATGAATTGGAGCAGGGCTGGGGGATGTGACTAGCCTAGCATAGCCGCCGCCACCCAGCGCTACCTGAGAAGGAGCTGTAATTGGTGCCGGCGCTGGTGCGTGGCAGATCTAATAGGCCTTTTGTTGTTGTAGCAGACTCCTCGGGCCTGGCTAGCTTGTTTGTACCAGAGAGAGAAAACAGGACCGGCCTGGCGGAGACATTAAGAGTGTGTATATGGGAGACTAAAGGTGCATAATGACTTCAGCTGACCCTCTAAGTAATTGGTATTGGCTGGTTTGGAGGCTGAGAGAACGACTGCGTGACTGTTGTTTCTTGGTGGCTTTTGGCCAATTTAAAATAAATCTTGTCAGTGCCAGCGCTTGATTTGACCTCGCAGTCTTAATGATACGGCGCGTCTCTTGCGCTCACCGTACGCGTTGCCCTCTATCTCAATAAGTCCCCTTCGGCCTATCAGATGTGACATGTGCCACGTCTCCTTGTGCCGACAGGAGTAAGTGACACAATGTGGAGTGTCGGGCTAGCGTTAGCACCGAGCAGAGGAATCAAATTAACCACCTAGCCCGGAGCGCTCTAGAGGAGCAGTGCCAGAACGAGCTAATAATACTGTTTCCTCCCCGTTAAGCCCACTGTTTCCTGGTCCACTTTCCCTCTCAGAGGAGGGTACGTCTGTTTGATACTACAGCTGCCATCTAAGAAGACAGTTCAGCTCCGAAGGCTGAAAAATGAGGGGAGCTGCTGGCCTGAAAGTTACAGAAGCGTGACTGGAAGGTTGCCGGTTTATTTGCCGTACCTGAGGGATAACAGTGAGCAAGGCACTTCCCGTAAAGAAAAAACAACCATTTGTGCTCAAGGAACCTATCCAGACTTTAAAGGGGGCATATGCTCATTTTCATATTTTGGGTTTCTAATACAATGCGTTTGCTTTAATTCACATAAAACACATTATTTTTCTCATACTGTTTGTCTGAATACAACCTTTATTCTCCCTCTGTTTGAAACGCTCCGTTTTAGCGCTGAAACATGTGGTGCACCTTTCTAAAGGTACTTCCCAAGCTGTGGGTGGAGATACCAAGATACATACTCTAATGAGCCTGCATGTGATCGGCTTGTTGAATCTAGACAGCCCACAGAAACTGACTATGTTGTCTTATTTCACAGTTTGTGGGACGGTAGGCACACAAATGTATGAGCACCTGCTCTGAAAAAAGTGAGTTTTTCTTAATGATAATTCCCCTTTAAGCACCAGTTACTTGATCAGTTTTCACAGTGTCCTCTTGACTTATCCAGTGTTGCATCTAGGAGCCCATCAGGCACTTTCAAAAGGTACTCACAGGAATTACTGCTGTCATCTTTGGTCCCATCAAGAGAGCCATCGGGGTTCATTTGCAAGTAGTATCCCTGCCTGCAATATAACCTGGTCACTATACCCTTGAGCTGGGGATCTGCAGGAGAGAGAAAGAGAGAGAGAAAACAGGAGGACACATTAGCAGTCAGCAAAACCACGAAACCCTCGTTACAGGGACTGCTGCGGCAAACCAATCAAGCTTCAACTTTTTTTGATTCGATATTGCAAAGATATTGTATTATGTTGTTTTCTGAGGTTGTTTTTTTTTAGCAGCAACGCGCCATGAAACAGAACTTCTCCACGGTACTCGGTGACTCCTGTGTATGCTCACAGGCAAATCCTGCAGCCAACTTTATGGGCGCATTAAGCCCAGCCCCGCTCAGAGACAGGCCATCCAATTACAGGCAGCGGAATTAATCTGTGGTCGCCTGACTCCCGTAATGAACCCAACAGCACCCTCTCTGGGTCCTCGGCGTGCGAGGATGCAAAAGCGTCTGTGCTCCAGCTGACCCGACGGGGGAGTTAGCCACAGAGGTATCTTGCTGCAAATAAATCACTGCTGCGGTTAAATTGCCCAGCGGCGTTGCAGCTCGACCCAGTCGTGTCGCAATTTAGTCGCCGTTGTTTTTGTGGGTTTATAATAATGTGAAAATTGAAAAGGTAAAGGAAGGGAAAACTTAAAAGGAAACATTTTACTAACCTGCATGGCGCTGCACATTTGGACGCGTGTGTGTGTGTGTGTGTGTGTGTGTGTGTGTGTTTGTGTGTCTACAGACAACCACTGGGGTCATATACCATCAACATTGGTCTTATTGTAGAGACAGCCATCACACCAGATTTCATTCTAAGAAAGCCCTGGGGAGGTGAACAATCAACTTCACCTGAGCCTAAACTGTGCTCCTTGTGTGTGTGTGTGTGTGTGTGTGTGTGTGTTAGTGTGTGTGTGTTAGTGTGTGTGTGTGTGTGTGTGTGTGTGTGTGTGTGTGTGTGTGTGTGTGTGTGTGTGGCCACAGAGGAGAACACGAGGGGTCTCGCTGAGGGCAGAGAGAGGCTTTTTTCTTCCTCTGCCTGTGTACAGCTCGAGGCGGTCTCTTCTGAAACGGTCTCTACTTGCTGGGTGACGGCACGAGACCTTTCCACACCGCCTGAAGAAAGAAGAGACAAAAAAGCCTCTCTACCGGTGTACCCGAACAATATCGCTACGACGGCGTTCAGCGCCGCTGCTTTGTTCGACCTCGTCAGAACAATGAGGAGGTGGCTGAAGCCGAAATGTGACCGTCAGAGTTCCTCCGCTACAGGCGTGGAGCGGGCTGACAGGAAGGTGACAGCATCTCTATGGTTCACAATGACACTCAAATCTTCAGCAGGGAGGGAAGTCAACGTGAGGCCGTCGTCCTTTCTCCGCTAGCTGTGCTTAATATCTGAGGAGCTGCGGTAGGTGTTGTGTCCTTGGGTAGCACAGAGATGGATTGGTTCATCTGTGAACAGGTCTGGCATTCCTGGTCTGTCCTGTTGCCCACCTGCAATTTCATGCTATAGGGCTGCAGCTAACGGACGCTTGTTTATATTTAAGCTGTACTTAGATTTAGTTTCTGAAAAATATATTAATTTCCTCCAGTAAAAGAAAGAAAGGAGGAAAGTTAGTGACTCTAAGGGCAGAATTATGAGACAAAAAGTCTAAATTTGGACATAGTGTCCAGCTTCTATCTTATTATGTTGAGTGAAAATTGTAACTTAATATCTTCTAAGTTTGACTTACCATACAATTATATTTCTAATCATGAATAATCTTTCATTTATTTTCATTTACTTTAATGGCAATGTGGGGCTACTACAGTTTAAGGCATAGAAAAATGTAAAATACATTTTAAAAAAGAACTCCC
>NW_027176966.1:0-50000 GCF_023349555.1 Cebidichthys violaceus
CATTAGTTGGACACGTATCAATCAGCAATTTTGATAAACCGTTAACCGTTGAATTCAGGATTTAGCTGCATTGATGCTTTGACTGCATTTCTTAGACGTCTTTATGGCCTCTGGTAACGTGTGACGATCTTCATTCTCTGCTCTCTGACTAAGGACACATCGACGGTCGTTCATCGATAGTGAAAACAATCCACACTTGATGTTTTTACACTCTGTTTGATTATGCAACGGAAGGACGAGTCAAAAGCCTCGTCATAAAGCCGCCGACGTCGGACGAAGGAAGCGCTGCAGTGTGGCTGTTGAGGATGCTGCTGGAGAACTTCCTCTTTTGCGTCGCCTCTCAGACGCATGAATCAGTAGCTGTTTGGGGTCAAACGCATTCCCAAAGATTCAAAGATTGGTGTTTATTACCCGTTTGCTCATATATCAGGGGAGCGTCCGGCCCTCACAATGGAGATAAAATCGTTTTGATATTGGGTTGCTGAATTTGTGGCCTGCGTATTTTTATCATTTCGCTTAAAGATACCATCGGGGCTGCTGGCTCTCCTCTCCATCTTTGTCTCTTCTCCATCTGAATTGTTTCTCATGCTCTTTCCTCACCCCTCTTCATCCCTCTCTCTCTCTCCCCCTCCCCCCCTTTTTCCTCCCCCTTATCTTATCTTTCCCTGCCCCCCCCCCCCCCCCCTCCACCCCCGCATGTCTCCCCTTCTCTCTCTCTCTCTCTCTCTCTCCCCACAGTTGTCCTAAGCTGGAGGACCTGCCGCCCGAGCAATGGAGCCACTCTACAGTAAGAAACGCCCTCAAGGAGTTACTCAAAGACATGAATCAGAGCTCTCTGGCTAAAGAATGTCCCTTATCACAGGTGCTGAAGCCCAGTCTGCTTATTTAAAAAAAAAAAAAAAAAGATTAACGCCCAACCCCAACCCCCCCCCCCCCCTTGCTACCATACACAAACAAACACCCCTATCTCCATCACCACTTTCTGTTCTCCTGTACTTATCAAATGCCCTGAGTTTGATCGATTGGTAAGAGAATCGGCATAGAAAATCTGAATCAATGGCTTATTGTCATTTGTTTGCCGCATGATTTCTTTATTTTTTTTTACCGCCCCCGACACACACACACACACACACACACACACACACACACACACACCACACACACACACTGGTATGCATCGGCAGCCAAAAAGCAGAGGTGTTGTTGAACGTATGGTTATTGTTATATAAACATTGGCCCAAACCCAGAACAATCTGGATTGTCTTTTGTTCTCCCCCCCCCCCCCCCCCCCCCTTCCATTTAGTTAATTCTCAACATTTCAGGCTGGACATACGTCCACATGACAGGTGTTGTATTCTGTGTTTTTTTTTTGTTTGTTGTTTTTTTTTGTGTGGGGCTGGGACGTTGTATAGAAAGCACTAGCGCAGATATTGTATTAACAGGCAGCGCAGTCAGTATATCATGGAGGCAGCTCTGGAGTGAATGGAATGAAACGGCAGTATATCTCTCACAAGGGCCACAATGAGTGCTGTGTGTGTGTCTGTCTGTGTGTGTGTGTGTGTGTGTGTGTGTCTCTCAGTGCGAGGGAGACACGCTTGCTTCCGCGTGTATTCGCTCGAGTGCGTTTTGTGAAACGCGTATGAACGCACGGGACGCGTATGCTAAAGCGTTATTTGTGTTTTGCTCGCCCGTGTGTGTGTTTTAGGTCGGAGCGTGTGCGTAGGTGCCTTCAGTACGAAGCCAGCTCTCCTCCCAGGCCACCGTATGGTCACCTGGAGACCCTCATTTGCGCTGCGTGTGTGTGTGTGTGTGTGTGTGTGTGTCTGTGTGTGTGTGTGTGTGTGTGTGTGTGTGTGTGTGTGTGTGTGTGAGCGGCTGCTCTCAGCGTGTGTGTGTTTGTGTGTTTAGCCGGGCATGAGCAGTGCGCTGATGATGTAAAGAGTCCCTGGGTGGCGTTCAGGCGGAGCCCAGCCCGTCTGGTAATCACCCTGTTTACGGTCCCATATGTGAAGACGGCTCAGAGGAGAGAGCCTCGCTCGCTCGAGAGGATCTGACGCACGGGCCGCGCACGGCCGTCCTCGCGCTATTTCCGAAACGCGCACACGTCTCAAATTAAACCCGAAGGTTGTTTTAGCTTTCCGGCGAGGATGGAAGAAGGTTCCCGGAAATGTTCCGAACGGAATCTGTTTCTTTCGGTCTCGTATGTGTTTTTAACGGCCAATTTGGTCCTGGATTCGGATCTAAATGGGTCTAAATTCTCCCACATTTACTGTCACGCAGAGACGCTCGGTAGCTTCGGTCAACAACGTGTCATTTTGTCTCCGTTGATGTCGTTGACGCCCTTCTCATTGTGCGCATCCCTGCTGGTAAACACTTCCAACCAGAATCTAGAGAATGCGTAGCTGGATTGGCGAAACCAGATAATCCAGATATCGATCCTATGTCTTCATGAGCCAATCTAAGCCGTGATTTATCATTCTGCCTGGACATTATCGTCTCGCTTTATTTTATTGCCGTGTCTGTTAGTAAGGCAGCTAATTTAGCAAAAAAGACTAATCCGGATTTGAAGTTATTTCCAGAGAGAAACTGGCAGCTTTGCTGTGCGGTCACTCCACGCCCCCGATGATGTACATGTAGCTGCCTTGTTCAAACATGGCTGCCATGATGGTGTCTGACATCTGTTACTCTGTGGGGGTTCATGTGGCCCTGCTGCACACACACCCCCCCCCCCCCCCCCCCCCCGTAGAGCGGTGGCTCTCGCTCCTCATAAACCCGACTGGTTTTAGTGGATCGAGGAACGCCTCGATACAACGGGACACCACCCCCCCCCACCCCCCCGCTCCATGTCACCCGCGTCGTCTGATGAGGAGGCGACAAGCCGGGACGCTTTTTTTTGGCCCACCTCTGAGGTTTCTGACTTGACCAAAAAAAAACGAAAAAAAAAGAAAAAGTGAAATGAGTGGGAGGAGAAAAAAGGGGGCGTTGGAGGCGGGAGCAGAAGATTGGCACCTTTTAAGGATTAGCGTTTCCTTGATATTCTTCTGCGTAATCCCAGACAGAAAAGGGAGGTCAACAGATGAGGGAATCGCGGCGAGTGAGTGAAAGAGAAGTAGCCCACCTCTGAACAGAGCTGTGAAGAGAGAGTGTGTGTGTGTGGGGGGGAGGGCAGAGCAGGGAGGGAGGGGAGGGCAGGGCAGAGGGGGGGGTTATTTAGTGAAATGCTGCTTTTGTACGGGGGTCTTGTCGAACCACATTTAGTTTGACTTCTTTTGTAGCTGGGGCGAGTCACGCTTTTGTGCGTCTGGCTACAAATGGCACGAGGAAACTCTTTGAGGAAAATGTACTCCCTCACGTCATCGCACTCACTCCTCACTCACTCACTCACTCACTCACTCACGTTTCTAGACTCGCGCGGCAACGCATCGCCCGCTTTGAACTTCTCCTGATTCTGCCTCCCATCAGCCAGGCGCAGTATTTTTTTTCTCCGAGGTCGCTACCAAGCTTAGCAACCCCCTTGCCCGTGTTCACAGAAACTATGGCAACAAACGAGATCTCCCCCCCCCCCCTACCCCACCACCGCCCGCCGCCACCACCACCACCACCACCTCACCCCACTCTTTCCCATTGCCACCACCTCTTCCTGCCCACCCCCTGCTCGCTCTCACTGGGCGGCCCCCCGATGCACCAGCTGCTGCGTTGCGTAGCAGCAAATAGTCATCAAAATGCCATCTTAGCGGGCCTTCACCACCTCGGCAGCCATAGGGGCAACCTGGGTGCCAGTGCATGTGTGTGCGGGTGTGTGTGTATATATGTGTGTGTGTGTGTGTGTGTGTGTGTGTGTGTGTGTTTGATTGCAGGGGGAGAGGGGGGGGGGAGGGGGGGGGTCATCCCAGTTGAGGTGAATATGTGCCATAATTGAGCTGTGTGTGATGTGGCGAGAGACGAGGCGCAGTGTTGCAAATGGGATGCACGTTTTCCCCAGCTGACTCAAGACATCAGGCTAAGTTGGAATGTGTGTGTGTGTGTGTGTGTGTGTGTGTTTAATCGTGTACGTGCACGTGTGGTACTCTGCATGTGTGCCTTTTTGTGTAGCCGTGCCGTGTGCGTTTGTCTGCAGGGTTGTACTTTGTGTGTTTGCCGTTGCCAGTGTGTGCACCACACTCTAACGCTGACAGCTGGGTGCCTACAGTACCTGCCTGCTGCACCGCTGTTCCCTTCCACACACAGACACACACGCACACACACACACACACACACACACACACACACACACACACTCTCCCTCTTCCTGTCTCCCATGATGGGGAGTGGAGTAGATGTTGGGGACCGATAGTAGCCCTGTGCCACTTCCTGGTCTTGCTGATAAGCTCTCTGTGCTGCAGATGGCTATCACTTAAAGGGTCCACACACATGCTCATGGACACACACACACACACACCCTCACCGTCACTCTCATGCACACACACACACACACACACACACACACACACACAGCCATGCTACCTGTTGACAAGCCCTAGCACAGCCCTCCTGCTGGCACCGCAGTAGCAGCAGAGGCTCTGGTTATCTGCTTGATTTCACTTAGTGCGTATGCATGTGTGTGTGACAGAGCAGTGGGGAGAGAGAGAGAATAGGTGTGTGTGTGTGTGTGTGTGTGTGTGTGTGTGTGTGTGTGTGTGTATTGTTTAGTTCACACACACACACACACACACACACACACACACGCCGGGCCCCCTGTGAGAGGTAGAGTGATGTATTGAGGGAGAGGGCTGATTAATGAGGAGCGTTTATTAGAACATCTGTGTCAAAGATGGCGGAGAAAGAGGGAGCGAGAGGGAGAGAGAGAGAGATGGGAAGAGAGAGAGGGAGAGAGAGAGAGATGGGAAGAGAGAGAGGGAGAGGCACACCGTGTTCTGCAGGTCTCTGGTTTTGTTGCCTGGAGCTGCCTTAGCACAGATATACTGTAAATAAAACATGGCAGGCTGGAGGAGAGGAGTTCATTATCCCACCGACTTAAAGGAGAACTCTTCTCACTTTAAATAAAGCTTCTTTTTTTTTCGATTGGATCTTTGGGAGTTGGCTAACAGAACCGGGTTAAACTGGGAAATGTGGTTTGCTGCTTTTCTTAAATTTTTTTTTGTTTCTTTTCCCCCCCAAGCCCAGTAAATCCTGAACAACACCATTCATTCTTATTTACACTGACTTGCGCTGATCATAATGAATGAACAGGAATTATCATTTTTAAGACCATGGACGGTCGCAGTTGTTATTTCCTGATGCCAATAATAATGAATCCAAAAAGAAAGGAGCCGCTTCATGCATAAATGTATGACCCATTAAAAAAAAAAAAAAAAAAAGGGCAATTCTGACTTCCTCACCCTAACCTGAACTCTATCGGCGCTCCTCTGTGAATGAAGTCTTTTCAGCAGATCTATTAAAGGCTGCTTTGTTAAACCATGCAAGTCCAAATGCAGACCTCTTCACCCTCCTGTTTTTTTTTTGCTTGTCATCATGACGGCATAATGCACCACAGCGCCGTTTGCCCAAATTCCCACCCAACCGCTTAAATAGGCGAAGCGCCGAAGCGCAACCGCTGGCGCTCTACCCCGACTACGGTATGGTGGGAGGCTTCTGCGACACGTAGAACTCGTCCTCCACTGCCTTTATTTCCTCTTAGTTGCATTTTACTGCAACACTTGGCACAATGTCTTTGAGAACTCCTGCTCGTGTAAACTCCTGTGTCGTGTTGCTGGCCACTAACGCCCGTCCTGTAGCCGCTTGTAGGCCGAGGTATCGCATGAAGCTGGTTAGCGCGCCGCTTGAAGCTGATTAGCTTTCGCTTTAGCTCAACCTCAAGCAGATTCCCTCTTCCTGCCACAGTTGGACAAAGGAAGCGTGTCCACATCGCGGTCCTTCTGAAAGCACCTCGTGACACTTTTTTTTTTTTTTCTGGTCGGACATGCTTTAACTTAAGGAGAGCTTTCATCAGCCGATCGGTCTCATATTTAGGATTTTGTCTTTTTGACGACAGCGCTAACGCACACGTGTGCAGCGGCACACAGGCAGTAACGTCGCAGACAAACGCTCACAACATTTTGCCGCCGTGGAAGTTCTTCAGCGCGAGTGTAGAAGACACGAACGACCTCAACAACGTAGTCAGACGCTTATTTCAGTGTAATTCATGAGACTCGGAGTAGTCACAATAGCACGGAGCTAACGGCTAACGGAGGTTGCGTCGGATTGTATTATGATGAGTTAAAGCTCTATTCAGTCAAAATTAGCATTGAGCTAAATTTAAATTATAACGCTATCAAGATGCAAGAAGATCTTATGAAATTTAGTTTTTGGCGAAAACCTTGAATATATACTATTACTGTTTTCACAGCAGTATAGATTTAGAGAGGAAATTATAACCTGTTTAACTCCCTAACGTATTATATGTTATATTACATGAACTGTTTTTAATCAGAGTATACAATTATTTCCAAATCATTAGATTTTTTTTTTTTTTTTTTATGCAATTAACCACCATAGATGACAAAGTAAAAAGACAACTTTTAGAATTTTTGACTTCGGGACGGTTGTAATTATTTTTTGGGACGGCTGTGAAAAAAAAGTTAGTCTGGAGACTTTCCGTTAATTATAATTCCGAGAAAGAAAATTGCGAATCTGCAAAAAATCCGAAGCGGTATAGATCTGACTTCCCAAAACCCCAAAATCGGGCCAAGAAAAGCATGTCAGTGGATCTATCTGTCGTTTCCTCGCGTAACGCAGCTTTAGCCGAGGTCGAGGGGTTCAGAGTTCGGTCGACCTCTCTCAAGGCACAGCTGCCATCCTTCACCCTCCTTTTGTGCAGGACGGGCCGGAGAACCAGAATCATCCCGTCCATTGTGCTCGTACCTCCGCCAGAAGGTTCCCCTCCGCCGTCCTCCAAGCAGCATACATTATAGAAAATGATAAAGATGGCATACCTGTAATTTGAAAACAGATGGTTTGGTTTCTTTTGAATATTTATAACAATCAGAAAACATTTTCTCGTTATTCGCCCGGAGGCCGGCAAGGTGTTAAAACATTCATTTTAATGAAAGTGGAAGGGAAAGGAAAATATCGCCTCTTTGGTTGTTTTTTTTCTTTTTTCTTTTGCGAGGCGAAGGAGGGCGGTTGAAGGAACCGCAGAGAGGAGCAAGAGAACGGCGCGGCGCGGCCCTCGATACGCTTGAAGTCGTCGTCTTTAACAGATTGTGTAAATAAAGAGCTGAAGAATGAAAGAGCTTTATCTGTTTACATCGCGCCGGCTCCCCAGATGCTGATACTCAATAAGCCGCTCTCTTCTTTCCCTTTTTTTGAAGGTAAATATATTTCCTGCCGTCTGCGCTCGATGTCAACAGACTCGGTTGACCTCATAACTTACCCGCTCTGAAAAAAAAGAAAGACATTTTCCGACAAACTCAACGGCATTTGATAAAGAAGAACAGATAAAACCTTGCTTGATTTAATTTGTTTCACCTTTTAGAGGATGAGATCCAAAAATTACTGCATGTCTGCTACTTTTCAGTTTTTCTTTTTTTTTTTTAGTGCTGGGTTTTTCTTTTTTTTTTACCGTGTCCCTATCTTTTATTTGTTTTGACAAGCTACAGTGTTACTGCATGTTTCACAAGCTTTAATATTATGTCTGCATTTTCCACAATGAGAATCTAAAGTCTCTCTCTCTCTCTCTTTCTCTCCCTCTCTCGTTCTCTCTCCCTCTCAATCAATCTCTCTCTTTCAGAGTATGATTTCCTCCATTGTGAACAGCACTTACTATGCAAATGTGTCGGCGGCGAAGTGTCAGGAATTTGGGCGCTGGTATAAACATTTCAAGAAGACAAAAGATATGATGGGTAAGCAAAACGGAGGGGCGCAAAAGTATGGCGCTCACACTTTTGTCTCTTTGCACACACACACACACACACACACACACACAATCACACCAGTCGTCATTACAATATGTTCCCTAACCAACCGTCTCTTTGTCTTCCTGCTGTTGCATGAAGCAGAAATACATTTTTATCTCGTTATCTAATAACTCAAGATTACACCACCGGGTTTTGCGGCCGAACGCGGCGTTATCTCTGATTTATCCATTTATTGCTTTAACTAACGGCAATGCCAGAGTCAGATTGAGGCCTCTGACTGTTTCGTTTTTTTTTTTTTGTTTGCCTCACTACTCCTTTTGACAAAAGGCAGCAATGACTTCAGCCCGGCCACCGCCTAGTCTGAAATTCAATTAGATTTTCTTATCAACCCTCCGACAAACGCATGCTTTATATTATCACCAACAACAAAAAAACAAAAAATCCCCTTTGACCCGCCAGGAAATGAGGTTATGTGATACTAGTAGCACCCCAGCTACAGATAGAACTCCGCTTTATTTTTTATGTCTTTTGATTAAGCAGAACACCACTCGCAGCGTAATGTTGTGATATTAGCTTTAACAATCTGTTGAACAATCTCCTTTTTTTTTTTTTTTTTTCTTTGCCAGTGCAACGCCGCTCGCCGGGATGACAGATGAGATATTGTATCAAAATGTTTTCACAGCCTCCATGCAAATAGCGTGTTGTGATCATATCTTATCTGATGTTGTTTTTTTTTTTTTTTTGTTGCTTCTGTTAAAGTGGCAGCATATGCCGAGAAACATTATTTACTCCAGACCTGCTGTACTTGTGTGTTTTCTCGCATACTCCTACACGTTCCTGTCACAATCGTTCTCTGTGGTTTTTAGTCTCAGCTGCTGGGTTTGGCCTCGGCGACGCCGGCGTTTTAAATGTCATATTTCTGCTAAGCTGGAGTGGGAGAGAAGTACAGTAGGAAGCCTTTACCCTGTGTTCCTATGCTCACAACTCTGTGTATGTGTGTGTGTGTGTGTGTGTGTGTGTGTGTGTGTGTGTCTGCGTGCGCCCTACCGTCCGGCTGTGCAGGCATGCGCCAACCGTCCCAGCTGGAGGGCTACCTGGGGACGTGTGTCCTCCGTGAGAGTCCGCGTGCCAATGCACTAGGTATGTCGCAACATGGACACACACACACACACACACACACACACACACACACACACACACACACACACACTCTTGGTTATTTCTCTTTGGAGGATCTTACATTGACAGACTTACCATAACCTCAGCCGATACTCAGTAGTGGCTCCTCTCGCCATAGTGTGAACGCATTTTGATAGATTTGAGACAAAAGTACGTAAACCCACACACACACACACACACACACACACACACAGTAATTTAACAAACTTGTGAGGAGCTACATTCCTTCCTTAATACCTAATCTTACTGACTTACTTGTCTTCTTGCCTAAACTCAAGCTCAATTAAAATCTAAATCCGAAAAAAAACACCCAAATAGCACTTAAAAGTCCGATCGAAATGAAAAATCACTTATTTTGCATTGTTTGCTCACACTCTGTTTGGGAATTTTTGGAAAAACAACCCTCCCTTCACTTTTTCAACCATCATCATGGTCACACCCGTCACACAATGTCTCCTTTCAACTAGAACGCACGTAAACGCTTCTTCCTTTTGGCTTTAAAGAAGCACAAAACTGTTGTTTGTCCCTCTGGGGACATCGAGTCCTGACGGGAACAAATCCACCGACGTATACGGAACACGGAAGCGTACGCTAACGTTCTCGAGATGTATTCACACAAAACTCACAGACAAACCTTGGCACACAAGCCTCAGGTGCCCCCCCACCCCCCTCCCCCTCCCCCGACCTCAATATTCATGACGGGCTGCTGTCTGCTGTGCACAGCCACGAATGGCAGGAAGAGAAAGAGCTGGTGAAATGCCAAGTTTGAGGGGCTCTGAGAGAGAGAGAGAGAGAGAGAGAGAGAGAGAGAGAGAGAGAGAGAGAGAGAGAGAGAGTGAGTGGCACGGTCATCCCTTTGTGCCTTGGCAAGTGGCGTCAAATGTGACTCTGCATTTACTTCACCGTGCTGCGTTTTTTTTTTTTTTTAGCGAGCGTTTTTTTTTTTTTTTTTTGCGCCCGAAGTCGAGCGGAATAAGTACCTGGTCGCAGGTACTGGCACGCCACCCCTGCTGCTCTGCCAGCTGAAGTGGTGTTAGCCGGGCCGCCGGGCGAATGCGGTGTCGCTTCTTTTGAGGTGGCAACGCCGGTGCAGGGAAGCCAACGCAAGACAGAGAGAGAGAGACACAGAGAGAGAGAGAGAGAGAGTTGGGTCACTCTCTCTCTCTCTCTCTCTCTCTCTCTCTCTCTCTCTCACCCCCCCCCCTCCCCTTCAGCCCACATCCCATTCCCATTGTGTGTTTAATCCGGGGCTCTTTTGTGGCAGGATTCCACACGAGGACTCCCGCTTCTGTGGCAGCCCTTTTTTTCTCCCAGGGCCTGCCATGCTCTTCTGTCACCCCCTTCTCTTTTCAATTTGCATGGAAATGCCTCTCTCCGTGTGCCTGTGCGCTTGTGTGTTTGTGAGCATGCCCCCCAGCAGTCCGTGCGAGCGAGCATATGCGCGCACACACACACACACACACACACACACACACACACACACGTTCACATATGAGTGAATAGAAACGCCATACCATCAGAGCCAGGGAATGCCAGGGATTATGGGAAGAGATGTGATTATTACCAAGATTTTTTTTGATTTTTTTTGTTTGTTTGTTTTTTTTTTCCCCCCACCAACATCATTTGTTTTCGACAAACGCTCAATAGACCCGTCTTGGCCGGGCGTTTTGTGCTTGCTGACAGTTAAGAAACAGGCAGCTCAAAAACGCACGATTATTGTGGGTATTTTTGGAAAACATCCATGCACTTAATCTTTCATCTGCTGAAAAATTCAGCTTGTTGAAGACCCCCCCCCCCCCCCCCCCCCCCCCCCCACACACACACACACACACACACACACACACACACACTCCCCGCCTCCTCTTCCCCATAACAGCAATTTACGCTTTTCACAATCTCATACGACGCTTTTCTGTGGGATGTGAAGGCCGCGGCACACTTCTAAGGTGTTAATGTTGCCATCCGTATGAATTCTTAAAGGCTGCCCCCTCACTCAGTCAGTCGGCACGCAGAAAGCCTCGGCATATGCGGAAATATTCCTTAAAGAGAGGCGGAAACCCTGTAAAAAACCGTTCACTTCGCTGTGGGTAGTACTTTGAATGTTAAATCGCTGTTTTCATCCTCTAAGCGCATCATTTAAACCTGTCTTAAAATATTCCCTGGCAGCCATTTATGGACTTAAAGATAACCCAAAGCAAGAGACGCCGCAAAAAAAAATCTCGCCGTTAAATGACGACACAGAGATTTCTCTTTCTTCCTTTTTGTCTTACAGACAAGTTCAAGTCCTGTCTCTTTTCAGTTCACTCAGACACACTGTGCTGTGCTCCGTATCCTCCCATGTGCTCCCTCGCTCCCTCGCTCACTGCTCCCTACCTTCATGTTCAGACCGTCCTCCCCTCAAAATCGTATATATATTGTCTAGCTTTTAGAATTAAGAATCTCTCTTTTGAGAGAATCACATTCATCAGCATTGCTTCTGTCTTTGTGAACACACACACACACACACACACACACACACACACACACACACACACACACACATTTATCCTGTACCTACACTTACACACACTCCACACTGTCTCTCCAAGATTATTTGAATCACCACAGATGATCTGAAGTTAATTTCGAAGGCATGGCTTGTGGGAGACACAGGTCAAAACACAGAGAGGCTCTTTTTTATCTGCATTTTGCATCTTTTGATCAGCTGTTGTCCCAACCAGTGGGAGGGGGAGTGGCCTGAGAAGAGCTCTGGTTAGGAATAACACGCTAAACCTCTGTATGTTTATGTTAGTAGTTTGGGTTTCTCTTCTTGAATATGTGCTGACTGCAAATATGTTTTCCTCTCCCGTATGTTGTGAAAGTAAATGTTAGCGGACGGGCTCTAACTCTTTGATCTAACGCAGAGCGGATCTGCTTCACTGATTAGAGATCATGGCTTTGGTGACATTAAGCCGATGATTTCCGAGATTAAGGTTTAACCTTTTTGTAGCCGCCGGCACTTTCTCCAGATGTTTTGTCTTTTATGGTGTTTGAGGAAGACTTTGAAACTTTGTCTCTGTCTCTTCTTGCCCTCCTCTGTCGCCCTCTCTTCGTCCCGTCCTCCTCCTGCAGAGATGGACGGCCTGTCCGACCTCTCTCCGCCCGGCTCCAATCACAGCCACAACCACAACCACAACCACCTGGGCTTCTCCCAGCAGCAGCAGCCCATCCCCGGCAGCACGGCCGAGCAGACTCCCTCCTCGCCGGTGCCCCCGCTGCCTCACGCCCCGCCGCAACACGGCGGCCAGACCGGCGGCCGACAGCCCCAGATGCCCGGCATGCACCACCCGGGCCTGGTGTCCACGCCCATCAGCCCCCAGCTGGTCAACCAGCAGCTGGTGATGGCGCAGATCCTCAACCAGCAGTACGCGGTGAACCGGCTACTGGCGCAGCAGTCCCTGTCGCAGCAGTACCTCAACCACCCGCCGGTCAACCGCAACTCCCACAACAAGCCCATGGAGCCGCAGGTGTCCTCGAACACCGAGGTGTCCGTGGAGATTTACCAATGGGTGAGGGACGAGCTGAAGCGGGCCGGCATCTCACAGGCCGTCTTCGCCCGCGTGGCCTTCAACAGAACCCAGGTGAGGAGCGAGATGCAGCTCACAGTGACCTCTTTAACTTTAGAGCTCACAGTCACCTCTTTAACTTTAGAGCTCACAGTGACCTCTTTAACTTTAGAGCTCACAGTGACCTCTTTAACTTTAGAGCTCACAGTGACCTCTTTAACTTTAGAGCTCACAGTGACCTCTTTAACTTTAGAGCTCACATTCACCTCTTTAACTTTAGAGCTCACATTCACCTCTTTAACTTTAGAGCTCACAGTGACCTCTTTAACTTTAGAGCTCACAGTGACCTCTTTAACTTTAGAGCTCACAGTCACCTCTTTAACTTTAGAGCTCACAGTCACCTCTTTAACTTTAGAGCTCACAGTGACCTCTTTAACTTTAGAGCTCACAGTCACCTCTTTAACTTTAGAGCTCACAGTGACCTCTTTAACTTTAGAGCTCACAGTGACCTCTTTAACTTTAGAGCTCACAGTGACCTCTTTAACTTTAGAGCTCACAGTGACCTCTTTAACTTTAGAGCTCACAGTGACCTCTTTAACTTTAGAGCTCACATTCACCTCTTTAACTTTAGAGCTCACAGTGACCTCTTTAACTTTAGAGCTCACAGTGACCTCTTTAACTTTAGAGCTCACAGTGACCTCTTTAACTTTAGAGCTCACAGTGACCTCTTTAACTTTTAAACGGCAGCAGCGACGTCCAGTCGTCGTGGGAAAAGTTGATAATTCAGTCCGAAGCCTCGTTTCGTTTTCTGCTATTATAATAATAATGAGAAGGTGTAATGAAAAAAGTTCTTCCAAAAATGTTCAACAACCAAATTTTGAAATCAAACAGTACAAAAACAACAACACTTAAAGTGCATCCTTCACTGTCCAACACCCAACAAACCTGTCTGATGAGGAAATACGTCACAACAAGGAAGTTATAAAACTACTTCATTTATTATTATTATTATTTCTAATAAGAACTACTAAGAAAGGCCTGGTGTTTGAATCTTCTAATATCCACAGTTAGAATCTCATTCATAATTCTCAGCCCAGTAATCCACCACCTTTACTGTACTTCAAGAGACAGCTGGCAGCCCGCCATGATGCGAAAGACCCAGGCTCGGTCATGGCGTGCGTTCTCTCCCTGCCAAAATATGTGGTTTCACTTCATAGTCGGATGCCTTACACGCACGCACACACACACACACACACACACACACACACACGCAGAAGGCAGCGATTATGTCTTAAGACGTACCGTCTGCACTGGATTGGGGGTGGAGGGAGGTGAACAAACCTCATCACAACTCCGTTTGCTTTGAAGTCGCTGTGTGTGAAAAAGAAAGGAACATAAACTGATAAGGATCTATCAGAATTAGAACGTACAGCAACCCCAAAAACAAATGTGTGTGTGTGTGTGTGTGTGTGTGTGTGTGTGTGGTATATGGTTAAGTCAGACAGTTTTCATGTGAGCTCCCACACAAACAGAGTCTTATCTGTGGCTGATATGAGGAATTAGCCCCATGTGCCGTTGGAGAGTTTGCCTTTGGAGGATTATTTATTAGGCTCCACGAATCTGCGTTAATAAAAGGAAGGGTGGGGGGGTGGGGGGGGTCGAGTGGTGACATGAAGGGGTCTGCTGTCGATGCAGGAGGTGGATCAGAGGAGGCGAAGTGGAGGAACTGAGAGTTTTTATTAAAAGAAGTTTGGTAGAGGAAACTAATTGACCAAAAAGAGCAATAGGATAATAAGCATGCAGACGCTGAAGAATGCAGACACACACACACACACACACACACACACACACACACAGACCCGACATAATTTCACCCGAACACTCGGAGTAAATAAAGTCGCCTTCGCCCATAAAAACGTCACTGTGAGTCAGACTCCATGTGAGTATCTGTTCAGACCCGTCTGGATACCGCAGACCTAAACGTGACGCATACATTTGAATCGTCAGAGCAACGACACCGAGCACACGTTCTCAGCTCTGCTCCTTCCCCAAAAAGGACTCGCGAGCTCTAAAAAAAATTTAAAAAAATAAAAGCGTGAGCATGTTTCCCCCCCCCATCACCTTGTTTTATTACCAAATCACACCTATTGATGGCGAGAGAAGCGGAGCGATGGTTCGCTCAGTGTGTGGCCAAGAGCTGATGAAAAGGCCCAATCACGCGTCTCTGATAATGGAGTCATCGGCGTCTCATAATGATTGGAATTGAGCGCTATTGAAAAGTAAACAGAGGCTACGCTGATTGCCCGCCGCACAAGACTTTTACACATTGCAGGCGAGTTGCTGCGGCTGTTATCTGAAGCAGCACGCGGCTCCGAGAATGTGTCCAAGATCTGCGGCGGGGGGGGGGGGGGGGGGGAAATCACACGCGGCGAAACGCTAAAAAGGCCACAAAAAAAATAAAAGTTTAAAAACGATCGATGAAGCGCTACGAGCCAACGGAACAGAATTATATCTTCTTCTACTTCCAGACAAAAGCTCTGTAGAGAGTCACCAGGATACGAGGGGAGTTTAACTACAACAGTGGTGGAAGGTAGAGAGAAACCGTAGAGAAGGTGCGAAGGAAGTGGAGGCAGCTGCTGAGATCAGGAGCCTAAGAATAGAGTCTTAGTCTTAGTTTACAGTTAAAGTGGGTATCAGGGTGTCATCTCCATCTACACTCATGGCTCTCCTTTACTGTTTAAGAATCCTCTAATGGGATTATTCTCCTTTTCTTGACCCCCGCCACCCTACTCTTTCCCTCTCTTCTTCTGTCTCCTCTCTCCTCTTTCCTTCCCTCCCAGGGCTTGCTGTCCGAGATTCTCCGCAAGGAGGAGGACCCCAAAACAGCTTCCCAGTCGCTGCTGGTCAACCTGCGCGCCATGCAGAACTTCCTGCAGCTGCCGGAGGCCGAGCGCGACCGCATCTACCAGGACGAGAGGGAGCGCAGCCTGACGGCGGCCTCGGCGATGGGCGCCCCCCCGCTCATCAGCACGCCGCCCATCCGACCCGTACAGGTAACAGAGATCTGGTTCTCCTTCTAGGGACATAGTTAGGAGACTGGAGTGGGGTTTTTTTTTTTTGAGCTGTTTGCGCACAAATTTGTGTAACGTTAGCGAAAAAAGGAAAAGCTTTAGCGTTTGTTCAGTGTTCTCTTATATCGACAAAATGCAACCGGAAACACGGGGAAATCACAAAGACGTCCAGATGCGGAGGGAAGCCAAATCCGAAGTCTGCGGAACAAAAAAAAAAAAATACTCGAAAGTACAACCTTGTTACCAAACTGGCCCATCGCATACCATTCAAGCTTGCCAGCTCGCTAACTTGCAGATTGCAAAAAATGTTGTTGTTGGCTTTCTAAAGAGATATCTTGTATCGACTTCCTGCGCCAAGTCAGGAGGCTGAAAAAAGCAAATGCAAATCTCTACGTTTGAGGCGGAGTTCAGAAAGCATGCAGCGAGAGCAGAGATGGACAAAGGCTGCGTTTGTCCAATATATTAATAAAAACAAACCCTTATGTGTGAGTAGATCTAGTCCTGTGAACCGCTTCATGACGCTGTCAGCAGCGTGTGTGTGTGTGTGTGTGTGTGTGTGTGTGTGTGTTTACACGTGGTCAGGCTTGAGGACAGGTATGGAGCTGGATCTGTACCGTCTCGGTGTGTCCCGGACTTAACCGAGACTCACGTAACAAACAAACCCGCCAGGTTTCACAACAGGTTTACTCATTCTATCAGAGTGTAAAACGCACACGTGTGCTGTGTGTTTTTTTTTTTTTTTTTTTTTTTTTATCGCACACATTCGTCAGCGAGCTCCTGTTTTACATGCGACAACAGCGAGCACCACCCCGGCGCGTTGTTTTCCGCCACACCTCGCATTCCCCTCCGTTGTAAATATCAGCCCGGTTGTTCCTGTCAGCGCGCATCAAGAGAACATACTTTACATTCTCCCAGCATGTAAATGAGTCCCACATCATCATCCCCCCCCCCCCCCCGTCCCCCCCTCCCCGCCCCTCACCACACAGGTGAGACCGGTGCACAAAACGATGGATCATTTTTTGTGCTAATTCTGCCCTTTTACCGTGCATTAGGCGGCATTAGCAGCCCTCCCTTTTTAAAAAAAAAATAAAAAAATAGAGCTCGCTCAGTGGCGACAGGCTCCGTTTGAAAGATCAAACCGTCGTTTTTTTTTTTTTTAGTCACCGCGTGCCGGAGCGCAACTTTCCACCCTCGCCGCAGAGCCGTGCCCCTCACTTTGAAAGGTATGTGGCAACTTTCTACCACTTAAGCCCCGCTTGATGTGCGCTCAGCTGCGTCTGAAAGTGACGGGGGCCGACAAAGGCCGTCTCTGTCCTGTACCCGGTGAAGATTTGGCTTTTTATTTATTTTTTTTTATTTTTTTCCGTCGAGGAGGGAAGAAAGACAGAGAGAGAGAGAGAGAGAGAGAGAGCGCACGGGCCCACACATCTCTCCGAAATGGAAACCTCCCCCGTGAAGCTGCTCAGCGCGATGCCAGTCCGTGTCTTTTTGCGAAACGGGAAAAGAAAGAGTGGCATTCTGAAGCAGCGGTGCTGAACTTAAAAAGGGGGGGGGGGTTTCTTCGCAGTTCACGGCTCGTCTTTACAATCAGAGGCTGTGTCAGTGCAGGACTGGGCCTTTTAGACAAGGATGTTCTGTTTGGCGTAATAACCCACCGTCAGAGCTACAGTCGGTCACTGTGATAAGAAGAACTTCTTGTCATATTTGCTCTAACTGACATTATATCCTGACGGTCGACTCCTAATGGGAGGAGTCTCTCCAGCAGCTGCCAATCAAAGCTCTCGAAGCTCAAACTCAGATCAGACTGTGGGCGGCGCTTTTGTTTTTTTTTTTTGGCTCGACTGATTTTTCGCCATGGTGACTGGGTCACAGTAACTAGTGACAGCAGCTAAAATATCTTCCTGCAAAGACTTGAGGTGAGAAATATAATGCAGCGATTCATATTTGAATCAAGCCTAGTTTAACAGTCGGAGGGGAGCGTGAGCTTGTGATTGACGGCCGCGTTACGGACTCCTCGGCTCTGATTGGTCGTCTTCCTTCCGGGCGCAGCAGAATCTTACAAACGCCGTTGGACGAACCGATCAGAGGAACCAGATTGTTCCACAGACAATCTGTCTCATGGACTGCTGTTAGGGTGACGAAAAATGATTTTTAGCTTTTCATTAATCACATCAGCTGAATCACCACAGTAAAGGATCCCCGTAGCATATCTGGGAGCAGCTCACAGAGCTGTAGAGATCCATAGCAACACAGAGAGAGATCTGCAGGCTGAACAACAAACACAGAGACTGCCGCACGGCGTGCAAACTATTTCAAAAACAAGACCCGAAACTCAAGTTTGTGGGGGTTTTTTATACTCCTGTTGGCACATCAATAGAATATCTTGAGGGCCCTAATATACTTCACCTGTATGACTTAAACCCATCAACATTTATCATGCAGACCCGTTCCTACACAAGGCAATTCTCACAAACACACGCGCGCTCGCACAACTCGTACACCTGGCCATCTGCCAGCCTCTCCTATGGAGCAATGCGGTGTGAATTTAAGCACATAAATCAGCCAGGGTGGCAATTGAGCCAGAGACAGAGGAGGGTTTTTATTGGCCTCATAAAAACAGATGCAGAGGTATGTTTCTCTCACGTGTGCTGATGGCTCGGCGCAACTCCCCTAAAGCCAGTTAGCGCACGTCCCGGCCTTAACAATTAGCTTGACATGGGTAACCCACCGCTCAGACTGACGAGCCGCGCCGTTAAAAAAAAAAAAGAAAAAAAAAAAAAAGAAGACGAGATGAAAGGCCCAGAAATGCTCCGGCATTCCAGTTCCACCGCACATTTTTTTTTTTTTTTTAGGATTATGCGATTGTCTTTGACACATAAAGGAGCTCGTATTAGGCGTCTAGACAAATACTTGAATATATATGTTTTTTTTCTTTCTGATCACAGGCTGTGTGTCGTGAGTTAGTAGCTGTTGGTGTTATTATGATTTATTTGAACGCTGTGGCGCTCCGACTCTCACCCAACCCCGCCGACGTCTCCTTTCAAAAGGGCTCGTATGGAATGATTCATATGCTAATGGTTGGTGGGTAATGCTTTTATTAGGATACTTGTTAACTTGTCAAAGGATTTTTGTCAAGATGCAACAAGCCGCTGAATGAAGATGATTTGATTTCACTTGACTTGCATTTATTTTTTAATCACCAGCTTGACATGAGAATAATAACATTCCTCACAACACATCTAAGTGTTTTTGAGCAAAGTAACGCCGGAGCCGAGCGTGGGTGTAATCTACACTCCAGTGTGTGTGTGTGTGTGTGTGTGTGTGTGTGTCTGCTTGTATTTAGCCAGATTACCTTTCTTTTTTTTTTTCCCCCGTGCGAGCCTGAGCAAATATCGGTTGTGTTGTGTTCCCGACACAGCAGCCCCGGAGGGAAGACTGTAACAGCGTGAGGCCCGAGGACTGGAATCCCAGAATCCCCGTGGGCCTTTCCCCTGTGAGCAGATAACGCCACCCACCTCACCTCTCCACCTCCACCAATCTGAACGCACACATTGTCATAGGCAATACACACACTTGAGGCTTATTATCTCCCAACATGCAATTAATTGCTATTATCTTGAAAGGCTAATATTTTGCATTTTTATCAGTTTTTGTTTGCTGTACTACCCTATTTTACACTATTACTACGATTTTAATTACATTTAATGTTGATAATTAGGTCAAAAACTGATTTCTTTGGTTTATTTTACCCTAATTTGGTATCAAAACTTGTGGGAAAATAAAGTTACAGATACACAGTATTTAGTGTACTAACTGTCACACATGACTCTGGTAATATTTAAAGAAAACAACCAAAATATATCAAATACAAAGGAGAATCCAATATCTGACAAAGTATTTGCAATGTGTAGGATTTTTTTTTTGTAATTTTCCTCTCTCTCTCTCTCTCTCTCTCTCTCTCTCTCTCTCTCTCTCTCCGCTCTCTTCACCAGGTGAAACCGTCGCCTCTGCCCAGCGAGTGGAACGGCAAAACCGAGAGCTGCATCCTCAACATCAACTCCACCATCTACGACGAGATCCAGCAGGAGATGAAGAGGGCCAAAGTGTCCCAGGCCCTGTTCGCCAAGGTGGCCGCCTCCAAGAGCCAGGTACGGGGAGAAAAAACAAAAAAAAAACGACACACAGCCCGAGTGAGAGCGAGACGTCTGCTTTTGTGGTGTTCTCCGTCATCGTCTTCTTCCAGAAAACTTGCTCGAGCTACACTCGAGCCCTACTTCTTCTTTCATCAATGAAACACGGTCTTTGTTCAATATCCCAAAATCTAGCCCACTCGCCCACACACCTACCCTTCTGAGGAATAACGCGTGAATGCTGTTAATCAGAACTTCTTTCATCTTACTTTGTCAAGCGGCTCTTACAGCAGCATCGATGCGTCATAAAGCCAACAAATTTTATTCTCAACCTGCGCACATACATTGCGTCGAATGTCTACACACACACACACACACACACACACACACACACACACACAGAGAGGCTGATGGATGTCTTGCAAAAATTGAAAAGAATAAAGAACCTTCAGCGTTGGGGAAAAAATATTGACACTAGATGCGTATAACGTAATGTTCGTACAGTTCAAAGGCAAAGAAGTAGAAATCCGTCCGACCCGGAGAGAAGCTTGCCCCAGTGCAGCGCTGCTGCGACTCATCGACATAATGACACATGTCCTCTTTATTGTGGGTTCGGAGTTTAGCAGCCGACGGTGTTTCAACACCAAACAAACCTGTTTATATGAGCTCCATTCAGTAAGACGATGGGGCCCCTGTTATCTTCTCCCAGAGAGCACAGCGCTCACACAACACAAGCCTGTGTGTGTGTGTGTGTGTGTGTGTGTGTGTGTTGGAAACAGGGAGGGGAAGAAGGAAAAAAAAAAACACACACACACCACCAATTTAACTGTGTATTAAAAGCAATTTTAAAATGTAGAGCTAAGGAGTTATTATTAAAGGTTTTCACGTGTCTGACGGAGGAGTTGGGAAGATTTTCCACAATTGTGCTTGATGAAGACGATGAGGGTGGTGGTGGTGGTGGGGGGGGGATAGATCACCAAGGGCGGAATAATCTAGAAATATCTGCAAAGGCTTTATTTTTTTTCTTGCTGATTAGGATGATTATACCCTCAGATAGCTTTGTTTTACCAAATTGCAGTTTGATGCACAAACCACTGTTTTTGTTAAGGAGTTCAAAGACTCCCTGGAAGGATTGGAGAAAGAGAAAAGGGGGAGAGAGAGCGAGGAGGCATTGACTCGCTCACGTCTCCCTCTTCTCAAATGAAGGTTCGTCTGGGAACAGGTTTCCACCGTGCCTTCTCCACCTCACTCCCATCTCTCTGTCTTGCCCCCTCTACCTCTCTCGCCCCCCCCCCCCCCCCCCCCACCCCTCCCCTTTTCCCGATTTCTGCCTCTCTTTCACGTTCCATTCATGGCAGGCGGGTGTGAATGTGAATTGAGCAGCAGATAAGAAGTGTGCTAATTATGCCTGTGAAAGGGGGCCTGGGAGAGCACTTATCTCTGGCTCCATCTCGTAATGGGCGCTCCCCGGGCAGCTGGTCTCCCCCCTTACTACCCAGCCGGCATCGCCACAGCTACCGGCAGCGCCAGGCCCGGGCCCGGGCCCGCTCCTCCCCATCAGGACCCCTTAAACCCTGAAAAATCAGTGACCAGCACCCAGTTTTCACTCAGCAGCTTCCTCAGAAATCTTCAAAAATCCATCATTTTTCAAGATTGTAGTTTTAGCCGTGGGCAGATAATTCCATCGTGATTTTACTCTCCAGAATTTGCGTCAGTCCATCTATACGTGCGGGAATGTCTCCTTCGACGTTGTATCTTTTGTCCCTTCCCCACATATACAAGCCATTGTTATAATATGTTGATGGCAGTGGAGCTGCAACAATCACTAGTGAATTAATCGACCGGTCGATCGACTGAAAATTTCGCTGATCATCATTTTGAGTCACTTTTCGAGCAAAAAGTGCTGGTTCGTTTGCTGGATCCAGCTTCCTAAACGTTGGTATTTGTAGCTTTTTATCATTGTTTCTCAGCTGCTCTTTCATATCATTGAATGTCAGATATGTTTGGGTTTGGACATGGTCTTGTTTTCAGGTGTTTAAGGTCTAAAAGCACCGGCGCCGCTGCTGGAACCAAAGAAATGATTACTTCATGTGACCACAGCTACGATACTGGGCGTTAATTGCTCGTGAGCCAAGAAGAATGGCAAAATGTGTTTTTAAAATGACACGCTGTAAACGACAGCTTTAGTCCAGAGAGGTTCTGCAGCCGGGCGGGAAGGAAAACAACACTATCCGAGCTTTGGGTTTGAGCGCCGTGCCAGAAAGAGACTGCTGGTACACTGAGGTTTGGAGTGCAGAGTGTGGATGTGGCTGGTGACGAGTGTGGAGGATGGGCCGGACTGGCAGGATGCCCACATGGGGTCCAGGGAAATAATCGCGGGGGGAAGGGAAGAGGCCTCGCCGCCGAGGCGCTGGCACCGTCCCGTCAGCTCCGGCGTGCAGTTCAACCTCTTCAGCTCAGGGTTTCCCAGCATGCTTACGCAAGCATAGGATCAGGTGACCAGGATCCGTTGGTACCAGTCTCCCCCCACCCCCACCCCCCCCCTTGTATGTACAGCATGAGGGTGTACGTGTGCAGCATATTGGCCTTGTTCACAGAAAGACGGATGATGCAGCGGAGAAGGGAAGGAGGAGAGCAAACGGAGATCTGGAGAGAGCAGAGGAGTGAGAGATGAAGGAGTTGAAGGAGGTCAAAGGCAGCAGTGGTCCCCTGGGTAGGAAAGCTGTGAAAAGACGTTCCCTGATTGGTGCGCGCTCCACTGAGCGTATTCGCACTTGTGTGTATTTCTGTATACTGCGTACAGATACGGGTTTATGCGAAGGCACATTTGAATGTGTGTGTGTGTGTGTGTGTGTGTGTGTGTGTGTGTGTGTGTGTGTGTGTGTGTGTGTGTGTGTTTCGGGGGGTTCCTGGAACGCAGCCATCCCGTCCTCTCTTAGGGCTCGTAACCACTGCAGGCCTCTGCCCCCCCCATACACACACACACACACACACACACACACACACACACACACACACACATTCAATGTTGCATTTCAATCACTCTTTTACTGCCACATATTCAAAGTAGTAACTATAGAGCAGTGAATCTAACCCATTCCATATTACTTCATCAGATTGATGGTCGCATTTCACTTCAAGTCTGGGCATACATATTTTTTAAGTAATCCATGCAGCAATTGTGATTTATTAGGACAGATATTATACCCAGTCTTTGATAAAAAAAAAAAAAAATCGGAATCATTATTCATGATCCATTCCTCAAGGCCTCAAACTGATCGAACGCTCCAAGAATGCTCCGTTTCCATTTAGCTTCGGGAGACGTCAGACTTGGAGAAAACAACTGTGTGTTGCTGGGTTTTTCGAAATCCAGCGAGGACAACTGCCAGAAGGCGCCCTATTCGCCAAAACAGGCCCGTTTTCCTTCTAGCCCCGCGGAGGTGCGAGCTACGATCTGGACACAGTTGATGTCAACATTATTATTAACTGCCGCAGTAGGGCCAGAGCGGCGATCTTGCAAGGCTACTGTGCTTTGTTTTCAGGGGGAAAGCTCGCTGTGTGTTCGGCTAGCCTGGCAGAGAGGGGGCGGCTCATGCTCAGATGAGCGATTGGAGGTGAGCTGAGCGCGGGGGGGGGGCGGCGACAACGGGGGGGTGGAGGGGGGCGTCGCTTTGACATGACTTTTATGTCCAAACATCCCCGACACTTCCTGAGAGGAATTGCGCGACGGGTGAAAAAATCAGAGTCCCTGCTGTCACAAAACAAGCACCCTGGGAAGCTTCCCGCGCGCCACGGGGCTCAAAGCCCTCCGACTCCTCAATGACCAGAAGAGTGCAGAGCGCAGTCACCGCCACCAACACCGCCCTCTCTCTCTCTCTCCCTCTCTCTCTCCCTCCCTCTCTCTCCATCTCTCTCTCTCTCTCTTTCTCACATCGCCCATTCTCCCCTGGAAGAGGCTACGCTAATTAGCCAGGCTCTAATGAGACAGAATGGCACTGATCTGGTCCGCCGCTGCGCCACCGGGGGGGCCCGGGCGGGGGGGCTGGCGCAGTAGTGGGGGGAGGTTGGTGTATGCCATCTGTCACCCTGCACCCGCCTGGCACGGCAGTCCCCGGAGTGGAGGATTGGTTGGGGGGGGGGGGGGGGGGGGTGAGTGCCTTGTTGGTCTGGAGAGGTGGGGGGGAGTGTGGGTGTGGGTGGGGACACTGATATGAGGAGGAAGGGAGGGTGACAGAATAACGGGAGCCGCTTCCTTCATGTTTGGAAAATGACTAATTTCCTGTTTGGGGTTGAATCCCATTAGTGGTCGTACATGTTTTATGGGAGCTTGAACGCTTTTCTTAGCTTTTAATCTCAGATATTTAGCACATGACCCGCCCAACCAGACCAGACCAACGAGACACACACACACACACACACACACACACACACACACACACACACACACACACACACACACACACATATCCTTCTGCTCCATCCAATGGCTGCTGAACAGGAGGGGCAGATGGCTGACCTTTTTGGGTGTCTGTTTCTGGATTGCGACCGCTCAGAGGTTTGTCTGTTACTGAGAAGCCGCTTGGGGTCGACGTGTTAGAAGTCGTGTCTTTTTTGCACGGAGAGTCGTTTCACAAATGCCGTCAAATGACATCATAGTATAGCAAAAAAAAAAAAATTGATACAGTGACGATGTTGACAGATACCTTTTTTTTTTTAATATATATATATATCTGGAGCTGCTTTGTACTGGAATGGCCCGGGGGCAGTTTTGCGCCACTTTTCATAAGTTGTACTTTCTGTTTCGATGGCATCAAGACGTCTTCTTCTTTTTTTCTTCTTCTTTCTTTGTAGATTAACGGCGCTCCACACCTCTCTCTCTCTCTCTCCCTCAAATTAGGCAGATCAGAGCGAGCATATCGCAACCCCAAGGGATCCAAAAGGGCCGTGCCTGTTTATTAATTGATTTATTTATTTATCTCCTGTGCCTGCTTGGTTATTAGGTTGCCATGGGAAACAGGCTAGGCCAGATCCTCTCTATTATTAAAGACACAATTTCTTGAACCGGAGACCCAGCTGTCTGAATAATTAATTTAGCGAATGAATTATCTTGCAAACGGTAAGTCTTCCCCCCTCCCTCTGAAACGAGCCTTTCCCTTATTGTTTAATGGACAGTGGAATTCCCACCAGCCTGTTTTCTCTTCTGCCCGTTTCATCGAAACCCTCCTCCTCCTCTTAGCAGGAGCCCCGGGGTCTCACTGAGCATGCCCAGAGCACTTTGTGTCTCTCCTGCCATCTCTCTCACTTATGCCTTACATGCCACCTCTCACCCCATCTGTCTCCAATTGCGCAACCCACTCCCTCCTCCTCCTCCTCCTCCTCCTCCTCCTCTTCGGGGTCCAAACTAGGAATCTGCCCCGACTGTCAGCACTTCAAATTGTCTCTTCGTCACCTCTAATGGATTTATTACAAGACAAATGTTTTCTACCGGGGAGCAGGTGTTAGCCGCTTAACCGAGTTAGCACTTTGCTAATAGTTCACTAGCCCCCAGTAGCTCTCAAGGCCTAACCAGGGCTCAACCTATAAGCCACGTGCCTAACCTTACTAGCCCTCACCCTTTGGATCTGCTTGTTAGCCAGTGCTCCCCTGGTCCCAGTGACAGGCGCGGCAGCATTGTGCTAGCTCTTTCCTTCCTGCGACTGTTCTCTGGCTAACCCTCTCCCACTGTCTCCACTCCTCCTGACAGACCACACAGGGCTTGTTCTGAGGCCCATTCTCGCTAATCTGATCAGGCAGGCAAATACGCCGGGAAAAGCGCTTTAATGATCCCCCTAATTACCTCAAGTCAATACCAACTGTATTATTAGACTCGGGGAAAATATTCCATTAGGGTGCCCCCCGTGGGAGTCCCCCCTGTGCGCGCCGGTGTCACGCGCCGCGCGCCCCCCCCCCCCCCCCCCCCTACGCTTGTAATTAATTTTATTTACACACTCAGGAATGCACAAGGTCGCACCTGCAGCCCGGAGCCGCCCGCCTCGGCCCGCCTAATCAGATCTGTCATAATTATCATTCTGCATGCTTCTGACACACGCCGGGAAATATTTCAATTTAACTACAGCCACTGGCTCCGGCAGATGCAGCCTGAGAGAGAGAGAGAGAGAGAGAGAGAGAGAGAGAAGGGGAGAGAGAGAGAGAGAGAGACTGTGAGTGTGTGTGCATACAGGAGTGTGTGTGATTGAGTCTAGGGGAATTGCATGGGGAGATATTAGGACCTATCCAAGTGCTCATGCTGGTGCTTGTGTGCACTTGGTTTTGCTAGCATTAGTCTTTCACAATCTCTCTCTCTCTCTCTCTCTCTCTCTCTCTCTCTCTCTCTCTCTCTCTCTCTCTCTCTCTCTGAGCGGAGACCTTTCCCGTCCTCATCATGTTCTTTGGTCACTATTTTTAAAGCGTATTGCGTAAATCGAGCACGGAGGAAGATGTATATGAGTTGCCGCTTCCTCCATGCACAGAGAGACATTTCAGATTTTGGTGTTTACTTTGTTGCCACTTGTACAAATATTCTATTTTCACTTCGAGATGAATTTCCGAGTTGAGCGAGACACACAGCCACACAAGGACAAACAACTGCACATGAAGACTTCTATTTCAGAACACTTTTTTTTGGGGGGGGGGGGGGGGTGGAAATTTGTTCTCTTTCATTAGTATCTGAAGCAAACTTGTTGGCCAATTAAGAACACTTATTTAGCTGACATAGACAATTTGCAGGTTCTCTGCTATTTCAATCCCTAATTCAATAAGATCAGTCATGATTTATCAGCTTAATTATGCTTTGATATTAGCAATTAAACCCAAGCTTTGAATTAAATCTCAATCAAGCCCTTATAATTGGTGGAATCAGACTGCATGTAGGTGCTTTCTGTGTTTGTAATGTTGCTGCCGCCGTCGTTGTTTATCTCGAGCTCATCTTCAGTGTGTTTGTTGTCTTCTGTGCATTCATCCTCCATCTGCCTCAGCTGTATTGAACAGAGACGATTATAAAATATAAAAAAAAAAAAAGGAGGTAAATTTGTGGTGGGAGAACGGTGTTTGAACATTCAGTGTAGCTGTGCAGACAGTGCCGCCGCCCAAATATCAGCCCACCACCAGACTAAAGTAGATTACGGTGCAATTCCAACAATACTAATATTTGCTACGAAGAGGAGCACATGGACTGCGGCATCATCAGCGGCTCCATTTTCCGCCATTTTGTACTCATAAAAAAAAAAAAAAATCTTTAGTGGGCAAAGAGAACGCAATTTCACTAATACGTGACACCCACTGATATCTAAAGTGATCTCTTTCAGGATTTAGATTTGTTGTCCTGCAAATGTTTAGATAAATACCGAGCGTTGAAACATTCCTGGCATCTAATTTCTCGATCAGATATAGATTCAAATTAAAATATGTTCTAGCGAGGCACTTATCCTGCTGAGAATCCGACACAAGTAGATTACAGCAGCACCGGGGGGAAACTCCCACTATTGTCACCGTGTTCTGTGCATTTGTGTGTGAAGAACTTCGCTGGGAAAAAGAACAAAACGTACAGCTAGAGAGAAGAAAGGAGAGGAGGAGAAAGAAAAAAAAAAAAGGAAAAACGCTGCAACCACACAGATGTTTAATGTGCTCCATTTTAGATGGACTGGTCATTTGCCTTTGGTTATTCTTTATGCTCCATCTGCCTCTATTTGGTTGCTCGGAAAATTCCCCGCGCACTTTATTGGTTCGGCAGCCGTGACGTAAACTGCCACACAAGAACTGGTCGGTATTGTTTCTGGGAGCAAGTGCTGACACAGAGAGGGCCATTTCCTGCACAGTCATGCCTTGCCTCCACAATGTGTGTCGCGTTAGCTGTCAGCCTGTTATTGTTGTCGACTCGCTTATTGTATCTGGTGAGGTCGCGACCCCCCCTCTTCAGAAAACGTTCACTGTTTTTGGCGAAGACTTCTCCGTGTCGCGGCTCGAATAGAGATTAATTGTTTGGCATGTATGAATCAGACTGGCAAATTTCTCTCCTAAAGCTCAGCCACTGACATCCTCAACAAAAGAGGATGGTGACACAATCTGGCAACCAGAATCTGGAAAGCATCCACTCTGACAAGACATCAGAGTCGTATCAACATGATTTAATAATAAAAGAGTGTTTCTTCTTTTTTGTAAAAGGCAAGTTTCAAATGATTTAGGATGACTCCTAATCTTCAAAAGCTTGCTTTCGGGTAAAAAAAAAAGGAAAACGGCAGCTCTGTGATTTGTACGTATGAGAAATAGAAAATGTCATCACCCATTACTGCGGTCACAAACCCAAAGCATCCGTAGGGGCACGTCTGTCATTTACAACAGATGTCAGTTTTAGCCTTATCTTTTTGGTAGTGCGACTCCAGACCAGCGTGTGAATCGGAATCAGATGGCGAAGTTATGACAGATAATGCAACAATAAGTCCAACTCTTTGATCGTCATACGGTGGACAGTTCTAAATCCAGTCCAACAAAGTAGCATATTTTTAGAAAAATGTAAATTTCTCTTATTATTATCTTATTATAATTATTTAACATCTTCACACCTCCCGTTGTGCTGTGGTTCACTCGTGTATGTGACGATGGAGACGGTTAGAGAGGTGAGCTCCCAACTAGGGACGGACGTTTTTAGGCAATTTCCATAACCGAGTACTGGCGTTGCATTACTATAGAAGGTCATCAGAGCTGCGTGGACAGCAGTCTTCACAGAATGAAATGGCAAGTGGCGCTAAACGTGAGAGCTGTCCACGAGTCTGTCGTTATAGCTACCTCGTGTCGGCTCTTCGCTCATAAAAGTTGCGTCTTCTTCACTCTCGTGGTGGTTGTTGTTCGCCGCGATCGTAGCTTGTACTCGACAGACGGCCATCGTTCTCCTGAAAGCAAACGATGAGCCGGCTAAACTTGTCATTTCAGCGCTGCTAGCAAATGAGCTGATGGGAGGTTGCCTGTTATCTAGGTCTGCTGTTTTTCTCCTTGTGCTTCATGTATAGAGTTTTATATGAATATATATATATGTATTTTTAGAAGCAAAAAGAGAACTGATTACTCGATAGAGTACTGGAGTTCTCTGGTGGGTCTCTATTATGAACTCCCAGCAGCGATGCATTGAGCGCTGACAGATTCTCCGTGGACACGGTCCTCCTCAAAAACATTACTAATCGTCCCTACGTAGGGACGGCGTTATAAACATGGAGCCTCTCGAAAAATAATCTTCTCCTTTTCTTGAGCGACACAGATTTGTATGTTAAGAATCTTGCTAGTAGTCATTTCTAGCGGAGACCTAGCCCACACCGTGACCTTCTCCCTGTCTCCTAGTCAGTCAAAGAATACAAACGCGATCAGTTTGCGTGTTCGGTGAATGGCTGACACAACCTTCGCAGTGGTGCTACGATAATCAACGGGTTGAACTATGAATTAGTTCCTTACGACCACCAGATCAATCCTCATCAAGGACTAAATAGACTTTTTCTTTGGGAGTTCGGACCCTTTTTCCTCATCTAATGAGACACATGGCACTTAAATCATCTCTGTAGGTTATTAGTTTACTCCAGTGCTCCGGTTATCCCTGTAACATTCAGTGTTTAAAGTAACTGTAGATTGCCAATGGCTGTGCGTACGTTCAAGAAAGAAATGGAATAAAGACGCTAGCAGTCTAATGAACAGGATGTTGGTTGGGTTGAAAGCAGGATGCAATGTGTTTTCACTATTTTGTTAGGTAGTGCTGTTCCTGGTACACTGACACTGACCCCGTTGCCCCGTCTCCTTCACAGTATGCCAACGATTATTTGTAAAGTCACTCAGAGCTTCTCTGTTTGTAGATAAAGACTTATTCTATGCCCCCCCCCCAAAAAAAGAGTCTGGCCTTGAATTCTCTGTCAATTATTGCTTATTGTTGCGGGAGATCCGCATATGTCCGAGCATCAGGAAGGTTTCAACACTCGTCGTCGGCAGATGGGCGTCCACCGTGGCGTTTTTTTTGTTTTTTTTTGGTTTTACAACACAGCACACGTTACCTTGCGGGGGTGAAGGCGCCACGTGCAAGCCGCCAGTTTGGCTCACTCAGGGAGGAGAAACGTGTTATCGGCTGCATTTATCTGCATAGTGTTGTCTGCCAGTGCTGGGCCTCTGCCAGGTTCAAGGAGGAGGAGAAACAATAACGCATTGTCTTCCCCCTACTTTTAGCTCCCTCCCTTGTTCAGACACAGAAGAGGTTTGTCTGCTGCCTCCGAAACAGTCCTGTCCTCCAACCCGACAGCCGCAACAATGGCCACAATCATTTCTTCATCTGGGATTTCTTTTTTTTTCTTGATTTTATTATTTATTTTATTTTTTTTGATGCGTCATCTGATCTGATCTGATTTTCATTCATTTTATTTTGTATCCAAATGATCCTAATCCAAACGGTCCTCGATACACTCGGCATGTAGTCTGCTTCTGGGGCTGAAACCCGAGGCGGCAAACTGAAGCATGATTTCTGGTCACGCAGTAATCCGAGGAAGGAGGGGAAAAATAAACTCAAATGGCAAATTGATGGACATCTGTTGGCTTATTTTATTTATTTATTTTTGCAGTGGCCGAGGTCAGCCTGATGGGGCTGATAACAAGCAAATGAGATTAGAGGGAAGGTGTTGGCCAGGCCGTGTGACAGACCCCTCTGTCTGTCTGTCTGCCTGCCTGCCTGTCTGTCTGCCTGTCTGCCTGCCTGCCTGCCTGCCTGCCTGCCTGCCTGCTTGCCTGCTTGCCTGTCTGTCTGCCTTCCTGCCTGCCTGCCTGCCTGCTTGCCTGCCTGTCTGCCTGCCTGCCCCTCTCTCTCTGTCTGTCTGTCTGCCTGCCTGCCTGCCTGTCTCTCTCTCTCTCTGTCTGTCTGCCTGCCTGCCTGCCTGCCTGTCTCTCTCTCTCTCTGTCTGTCTGCCTTCCTGCCTGCCTGCCTGTCTCTCTCTCTCTCTGTCTGTCTGCCTTCCTGCCTGCCTGCCTGTCTGTCTGCCTGTCTCTCTCTCTCTCTCTCTCTCTCTCTCTCTGTCTGTCTGTCTGCCTGCCTGCCTGCCTGCCTGTCTGTCTCTCTCTCTCTCTCTCTCTCTGTCTGTCTCTCTGCCTGCCTGCCTGCCTGTCTCTCTCTCTGTCTGTCTGTCTGCCTGCCTGTCTGCCTGCCAGGCGCTCATCCCTGAGCTCGCCTGCTGGCTGTGTTTGCAGCGGTCGTTCGCTGGTTGGACGGGTTGGGCGGTGAATACCATGCTGTTCTCTGACAGAGCAGGCCTATGCGCTTATTGGCAGCTTGTGACTGCAGCACTCACATACTCCGCGTACCGCATTGCCATAGCCGGGTGAATCTCATCGCATGAATTCAACTATTGTGTTTGGGAGGGAAATAATTTTTTTTATCAGCACACCCGGTTGCTATTTATACCAGGACCACACAATGGCCCGCCGAAGAGTTTATTACCCTTTTTAATTTGGCACCTCGTGACCCCCGGAGCCCCATTAGCCTTCCGGTCAGATCTGTGTCCGCTGTAAAACCAGAAAAAAAAGGCCAGTGGTTCTCCATTGCCAGTCCCGTTGTTTGAAACTAATTAATAATTAAGCAACGATGACCTAGAGGCAGCGGATTATTGTGCAATATTGTCGCAGGTGTGTGCCAACATAGCAAGATAATCCTTCGCCTGTCAGCGCTTATTGCTCCGATGAACCTGTTTGCAGCATCTGTGGGTTCGGCTCAGAGATGTATTTAGCATCGAAACAAACTGGCTTCCCCCGTTCACTACTTACTCTGTGATTTACGAAGGCGAGCGAGGTTCGTCGCGCTGGTTTACTTCACCAGGTCAACTGATTTCTGCCATTAACGCTCTCAATAGGGGCCGCAGTTATATTCATTATCAAGTAATCTGCTGGTACTTTTCTTCACCGATTGCGTGATGATTATTTAGTGTAAAATTGTGACGTTTTCACACTCATTGTTTTCAGTGTGACGTTCAAAAGACGTTCAGTAAATCCTCAGACGTGAGTACTTGAAGATGAAGTTTTAGAGGAAAAAATAATCTATAAATTAAAGTCCAAAGTAATTCACAAAATGATTAAGTTGTTAGGGCTAAGGTGTAAGTAAATAACAGCATTGCTTCTTAACTAGAGCCTCATTTACTCTCTGGCTGTCTGACACGCTTTGCTACCTTAACTCCTTATCTGTGTAAAAATAAAGAAAAAAGAATGTGTTCATATTGAGTGATAACTATCCGTCAGTCGCAGACTTTCTTACCGGCATCACCGGTCAGTTTCCCGTCGCTGCGACGCGATCCGGTTTCCCGAGCAGCAAGTCTGTGTGAGTGTGTGTTCTGTGTTGGCCAACAACTGGGCCTCTTCTGAGCGTACCTGTTCTATTTATTTATAGAGTGCCCTTAATGATCTTCAACAAAACGCAGAGTGCGGCGGATTGAAGAGCCCTAGATTTTTTTTTTTGTGTGTGTTTTTTGTTTTCTGGACCGTGTTGGAACACTTTAGCGGCAGGGGCAGCAAGTTCCATGATCCAATCAAGAGCGGTTAGCGCTCGTCGGCCGCGGTGGAGAGGCTCGACAAATTACATTAAATAATAAACGCGGGGGGGGGGGGGGCAGATATTTGCAACAGTGTGTGGCCGTGTTGGACGTAAAGCCTTGTTGGGTTTGCTCACTCTTCAGGGAGAGTTTTGATGTGTAGGTGAGCTTTTCATCCGACATTATTCACGCTACTTAAAATTGTGGAAGAATTCAGTTTTATGCCGTTCACAATACGCCGGTTCTTTTCCTTTTATAAAGTTTACTGACAACGAGGGAGTCAGATCGCTAACTTCTCTCACTCCCTTCTCTCTCTCTCTCTCTCCTTCTATTCCTCCCCGTCTCTCTCTCTCCTCTCTTTATCCCCGCTGCCTCTGCCTGGCCTGTGGAAGCAATGCAATTAGACAAACACAAACAAAGCTCTTGAAACTGCCATGGAAAATGCTGACTGTCCACTGTCCACAGTGCTGGCCGGGAGCAGCGCTAACTGCTGTTTGACGCGCATCACATGGAAAATAAATAAATGATTTAATAATAATTTTAAAAAAAAAACCTGTAAAGCAAATGTTTGTGTGTTTGTTTCTTCCTTCTACAAAAAAAAAAAAAAAAAAGCTACATGTCAGCTCAAAAAAAAACCAAACTGTAGAGCACAAACACGAAGCATTCACTCTAATAAACTCTCCGTACTTTATTTCATCAAATGGACTTCCTGGCATTGAGATGGAGTTCACGTCGTGCCTTTGTTTGATTGGCTCTGCTACTTTGGGTTTAATCCTGCTGGTTTTGGGAGTGTTTGAGTTGGATTACTCCATCGTTGGGCCGGGGTACAGTTTCTCTGGCTTTGACAAGATGGTGTGTGGTGGTTTGTGTGCGTTTCTTTGCGGGCCGTGCGTCTGCGTGTGTGTGTGCGTGTGTGTGTGTGTGTGTGTGTGTGTGTGTGTGTGTGTGTGTGTGTTCGCCCGCACTACCGAATCAGCTGAAACCACAGACAGCCCAACTGGAGCGCCGTCCAAATCCCTCTGCATGCAAATTAAAAACGCAACAATAAACGTGGCAAAGGAACAAGGTGGGCACGCAGGCTTTATGGCCCCCTCTACCCCGCTCTCCCCTCTCTCTCTCTTTATGTCTCCCTCTCTCTCTTTCTCTCTCTCTCTCTCTCTCTCTCTCTCTCTTTCTCCCCCATCTCGGCTTCCTGCAAAAACCCCCCTCCTGGGTTTGATGTGGCTTATGGGAGGAGTTGGAACAGGGGACAACCAAACTGCTGAGTTATCTCTTGCATGCAGTGTGGCGGCGTGGCTCTGCCCTCTGTGTGTGTGTGTGTGTGTGTGTGTGTGTGTGTGTGTGTGTGTGTGTGTGTGTGTGTGTGTGTGTGTGTGTGTGTGTGTGTGTGTGTGTGTGCGTGTGTGTGTGCGGACCAGCAGCGCGGTGTAATCCTGTGGAAATGAAAGGTGCTGCCGCGCACTGGCCGGGAGATTACAGCGCCGCTCTGTCACGGCGCCAGGACAGACTACCCGGCTGAGCGAGTAGCCCTCCGTAACACACACACACACACACACACACACACACACACACACACCTCAATGCTTCTCTTTGACGCTGTGTTTCCTCCTCGCTGGTTTCCTCCTCGCTGGTTTCACTCCCCGGCCGTCCGTCCTTCTTCATCCACTTCTGTCCCTTTACAGCTCTCTTGTAGCTTCACCCCCCCCCCCCTCTCTTATCCTCTACCTCCTCTTCACTCTCCCACACAGCACTACAGTGTGTTATTTCCCTTCGCTCTTACTCACACACACACACACACACACACACACACACACACACTGCTCTGCTCTGCTGAGCTTTAGGTCATCACGTCTGAGGCTGTGAGCCCACGTCACCCAGCGGCCCGCTGAGCCCTTCTGTCTGTACAGTCGTGAATCCTCAGACGGTCACTCGGCTCCGTGAACGAACACAAACGCACGATTGAGTTGAAGCGGGGTGAGACCTCGAGCGAAGCTAAAACCAGGAGTCCGGGACTCTAATAACACTTTTAAACAAGTACGAAAGTGAAAGAGTAGCTCCACGGTTCATTTGTCATTTTATGACACAGGGTTTGTAGCTTGTTTAAGCGACACACACATAGAACATGTATACGTCATTATTTGTGGCTGTTTATTCTGTCTTTTATCCTCTCCATAGATTGATTGATTGTTTATAAAATATAAAACTGTGAAGATTTCAGATCTCCCAGAGTTTGGAACAGTCCAAAACCAGAACTTGTTGGTGTACTGTCAGTATGAGCCGCTGGAACCAGACACCAGTTTGGAGTTTGTTGCTTCAAAATTACAGTGAAATAATCGGATCGGTGATCCGTTGAGTGATCGTTTCTGCTCCGTTCAAATCGACGTAATATCATTTTTCCTCAAATTGATATATAGAGAATATATCAATAGTGACATCAAGTGTAATTAACTGCGTTATGTATTATATTAGAAACAGATTTTTTTTTTAAATTACCATTTGGGGAACATCTTGTGTGATCCCATCGTCACGGTGACCATTCTACTGAAAGGAAATTTGTGTGCTAAGTTGCACTTTAGCACACGAGTAATTCTGTGCATTTATCTCACAGTATAGAGAAGTAGAGAGGAGCGTCCTCTCGTCCTCTCGTCCTCTCGTCCTGCTCATTCAGCACCGCGTGAACCCGTCGCTCGTCGGGGTCACACTCGCCGTGCCTCCGTCGGATCGATCACATAAAGGCATTCTGGGTCTAATTGTCCCTCGCCGCTCCTCAGCTCTGTCTTTCATGGCCCTCTGCTGGAGCGTTTCAAACATGGGAGTCACTTCCCTCCTCCCAGTACCCAAGAGTGTGTGTCTGTGTGTGTGTGTGTGTGTGTGTGTGTGTGTGTGTGTGTGTGTGTGTGTGTTTCTCCTCCCTGCTGTGTTGCTTGACCTTGGCTGATGCACATCTTCGTCTTCAGCTGTGGCAGAGCGTAACATTGTAACATGCGGGGAGGTTTAGCGTGTAAATCTTTTTTTCTTTTTCGATACTTTGCAAAGAACGTTTGGCTGTAAACTCACATCTGTAACACCAGAAGAAGTATTTAATAATCTGGTTCTCCTCTTAGGTAAAACACTGTAACCCTGGGTGACCATGTGAACCAGCCTCCATACTCGGCGGGGGGGGGGCGGGGCTATAATTAGTTTAAAGAACAATAAATTCATTATACGTTCTGTTAACCTGTGCTCACGTTTGATCCTAAAAGGAGACCGAGCGTTACTGACCTTCTCTCTCTCTCTCCCCCCCTCTCTCTCTCTCTCCCTCCCTCCCCCGTGTCTCCCTCTGATCCCTCCCTCAGGGCTGGCTCTGTGAGCTGCTACGCTGGAAGGAGGACCCCTCTCCGGAGAACCGCACGCTCTGGGAGAACCTCTCCATGATCCGCCGCTTCCTGAGCCTCTGCCAGGTCGAGCGGGACGCCATCTACGAGCAGGAGAGCAGCGCCGGGCAGCAGCAGCACCACAACGAGCGGCCGACGCACCTGATGCACATCTCCGCCGAGCAGCCGCAGGTGAGCGTGACTGAGCGCGTGTGTGTGTGTGTGTGTGTCCCGCTGTGCCGTTGGGCAAGGCACTAGCCCACGACTAGCTCTGGAACCAAACCAGGCAACCTTAAGTAGCTTAACCCAGTGGCACAAGCAATAACAGAGTTTTTTGGAAATGTTGAAGTGCCCTCTCATCTGAAGGCCAGAATAGTAGTTTGATTGATTTTATTCCCCAACTCGCATTCTGCAAAGTCCCGCCCTCCTCTGCCTGTGATTGGCTGGTACCCGTTGCCTTCTTTCAGGGTATTGCTGACGAACAGGATTGGTGGAAGGTCGGGTCGGGTGAACGATTTCAACTCTGACGTCACAGCTCTCATATATTATTTATTATGAATTACTATGTCCTGATTCTGGGGGAAAAATGTTTATTTTTAAATGTTGCTTCGTACATTATTCATGATTCATACTACATGGGTGAAATGTGAAGTTACAGATCTGTTGGAACAGTTAATCTCAATGTTGATATGGCACGCTGACTTAATAACAAGAAAATGTAAGAATGGCACTTTGTCACAAAAGTTGCCGACCTCATGTCGTTTGAATGAAACAACACTTCCTATGAACTTGTTAATTAGAAACACGGCAACAATCAGAATGTCCCACGTTTCGAGCGAAAGATTAGCCTGAACTGATTTAACAGCTGCTTTATAAGAACATTCTAGATGAGCAGACAATAGAACACAAGCTCGGTTAACGGTCAAAATCAAATAATAATAAAGCGCAATAAAACTTGGCGTGGCCAGTGTTTCACAAAGGCGGCCATTTACTGGATACAAATAAGGTAATAGGATTTCTTCCACGACTCAGTTTCATCAGCAGAAATGGAATTTTTTTTTTTTTTTTGCATACTTTGCATGCAAACAGAAGATTGATAAAATAGGATTATTTCTGATTTAATGGCGTAGTTTTACACCGTCCGCGAGAGACTCGCGTTTAAATATTTGGTGCCTCTCCTTCACTAACGCGACGCATTAGCCAAATTAGCTCCCATTTGCTCAACAAGAACTATCACAGCTCGCTTTATTGGTACAGTAAAATCACATCTTTGGGTGCATTTAAGCAGCTGGCAAACAGAGTTCCTGCAAAGTGCTGTTTTGCAAACTTCATTACGAAACACCTATTCTACAGCGGCTGACTCAGAAAGGAAAATACAAGAGCACCCATTTCACAGGAAGGGGGTCAACGGGGACCACGAGTTGCCCACTCGCTGCCTCTCCAGCCACACAATGAGGCATTTTACGAGCGGTGTGTCATGTGTTTACTCTGACGGGGGAGTCCGGCGGCGGACTGAAAGCCATCGATAGCATTCTCACACCGCGGACAATCAGCCGGACCATCGCGACGTGAATTGTGCACAGGGATCTTGTTTATCGCTGGCTGGCAATAGAGCCTGATAAGCAGCAGAGGCTATAATAGAGAGGCCATTTTCCCACTGAGTGTGTCTCTTGAGTTCATGTGTGTGTGTGTGTGTGTGTGTGTGTGTGTGTGTGTGTGTGTGTTGCCTCTACCCCAACAATGAGAGACACAATCTCCCACCACCGGGAAAAAAAAAAAAAAAAAAAAAATCATATCTGCAGAACTGATTGCATTCAATGAGATATTACATGGAGAATTCCTTCAACCAAGTGCGTGTTCTATACACAGCGGGGCCCGTTTCTCCTCACAACTCAATTGATTTTAATGAAAGGCCTTATTAAGGCGCCGATAAGTGTTCACTGATAACGTCCCCGTCTCCTTTCTCTTCCTGCCGCAGGCTCAGCCGCCCCTGTCGCTGCAGCAGCAGCAGCAGCAGCAGCATCAGCATCAACATCAGCATCAGCATCAGCCCTCCCTGTCCCTCCAGCACCCCTCCCAGCCCCTTTTGTCCCAGCAGCCCTTGCAGCTACTGCAGCCCTGCACGGGGCCCCGTCTGCCGCCCCGCCAGCCCTCCACCGCCTCCCCGGCGGAGACGGAGGAGGAGGGCGGCCGCGGAGGGGGCATCAAGTCCCGCACCTGCGGAGGGAAGATCTCCCTGGAGGCTCTGGGCATCCTGCAGAGCTTCATCCAGGACGTGGGCCTGTACCCGGACGAGGAGGCCATCCACACCCTGTCGGCCCAGCTGGACCTGCCCAAGCTCACCATCATCAAGTTCTTCCAGAACCAGCGCTTCTACATCAATCACCCAGCGAAGGCGCCCAAGGAGCCCAGCAGCAACAACAACAACAACAGCACCACCACCACCACCAACACCAGCAGCAGCAGCAGCAGCAGCCCGGCCTTCGAGGAGGAGCTGACGGACTTCAGGGAGAGCGGCGAGCTGCTGAAGGAGCTGGACGACAGCACGCAGACCAACAGCACCATCTTCTCCATCAAGATCGAGGAGCAGCTGGCCCGAGGCGCCGAGGCCCAGTCGGAGTCAGAGCACGAAGCCAAGGAGTAGGACGCCCCCCCTCCCACACACACACACACACACACACACACACACACACACACTGCACATGTACTGAGAGCTCCTCTCGTGCACACACACACAGACTGACGCCTATGCTAAATGCAAAAACGCTCCGGCCGACACAGAACCACCGCACTGCAAATAAAGAAGCGCAGTGTTTTTAATCAGCACGGCGTCCGGACTACATCAGGAGCGTTTATATATATATATATATATATATATATATATATATATATATATAGGTTGCAGACTGACCATGTGACGCGTTCACACACTGGAAAGCCCATTTCAGACTCAAGTACTACTTTTTGGATTTTGTAAAACTTGTATTATTCACTGTAAAGACTGATGCATCATTTAAATAATCTGCACAAAAAAAAAAATTATTCTAAGTATGTTGCCGTGGATATTTGCTGACTGCACTCTATGTCTGTTGTTTTACACTGACTTACTTTATCTTTTTTGAGCTACTGATTATATTTAAAAAAAAGAAAAAGGAAAAAAAAGTCCTCCCCCGCCACTGGAGTTTGCTAGGACTTTGATAGGTGTTTACGTACGTGGTGTTTAACTGGATTTTAAAAAATAATAATAATAATAATAATAATAGCAAATGAAATCAAGGACCAAGTGGTTGACAAGGCCTTAATTATGAGGCATGAAGTCTGGAGCCTGCTGGCAGATTAGTTATTCTTTTAAAAATGGATCGGCCCCGGTGACTCTCCGAGAATTAGCTCAGTCTTTACATATTATTTGTTAGGGAGGAAATATAAATATATATATATAGACATTATATTGTAACTGTAAAAAAAAAAGAAAAGGAAAAAAAAAAAAAAAAAAAAGAAGATACAGTCTTAAAGAAACTATGCCAACAAATGCCTTGTACTATACGGCACTGCCGATGTTAGATTATTTTGCAAAACCTTTGTCACTGTAACTCTCTGAATTGCCACACAGTTAGAAATGTGAATTACACCATGTTTATGTTGTCCGACATTATTTATTTGCAGTTCATGCAGTGTTACCGATGTAATTACTTTTTTTTTTTCTTAAGTTTATGTTACGTAGAGCTTAATTCTTTTTTGTTTTTAATTCCACAGACCTTTTTTTTCTCTCTTTTTTTTTCTATTTATAAATGTGATTTCGATGGGCAGTAAAAACAAAAAGTGTCTTAAACGTTTTAAATGGAGAAATGTGCTTTAAAGGTTGCCTATAAAAAGTGCTGTATGTTGAGCAACTCATGCTACAAGCTTCACAATTTAAATGTTGTATGCAATTTTTACTATCATGCAAATAAGCTTAGGTAAAATGACTAACCTATAGAAACACCTTAGAGAGAAAAACATATGCAATCTGTGTGAAAATCAATGTCTGCGATGTGTCTTCCTTTGGTTAACGACCCAATTCAAAAAGCTATTCCTGTATAAATACTCTGTATAAAAGTGTTTCTTTTTTATCAGTTTATTTCAATGAGAACACCGGTTATTTTGTTACGACTGACTGTTTTATAAGTGTTCCTCGGTTCCTTTCTGCAGAAATGTTCTAACTAGAAGTGGTTATTGATTGTTAATTACACAATTAAACTGTTTGTATTGTACCACAGATTCCTTGGCATTAACTTGACCAGACTCTTTTGGCACCAGAGTGGGAATTCTTCTTTTTTTTTTTTTTTTTTTTTTTCCCCTTTCTTGTTTTTCTCCTTCTTCTCCTCTGCGGACAAAAGATGAAACAATGTGAATTGTTTTTTAAATCCACCGCTAAGAGATATCCACTCCCAGCCGCTGACTGACTCCTTCAGCCGCAGCCACCGAACACGTTATTTGTAATAACTGTAAATATCACATCTTATGAATCATTGATTGTTTATTACTTGTAAATATATTTGAAGTCTGTGCAAGAGCTCGCCGTGCAAATCAACGCTCTGTCGTGCCTCTCCGACGTCAGACCGACTGTACCTGGGCTCCTCTACCGCAGCTCCACTTCTACTGCTGAGTGTATCTGAAAGTCTGAAATAAAGAAAATGTGATCGCAAAAGACCCTCTGCGCGGGGGGGGGGGGGGGGGGGGGGGGGTGTGACCTCGCTGTGAAGCAGGTGAGGCCAGGTGTGTCTGCACCTTTAGGAGACACCCTGCGATTGTGTGCCAGCCAGTCTGGGCCGGCGTTCCCTTGATGTTCTGCTCTTTTTCTCTCTTTTTTTTCTCTTTTTTTTTTTCATGAATAAAAAAAAAAGCCAGAGTGTAACATTTGTGTGTGTGTTCAGAGGAAGAAAAAAAAAAAAAGAGAATCAAATCATACACATGCATTGGAAGTGTGAAGGCACACACACACAAATAAACACACACCGCACACGTGACAAGGAGCTAACGGACGTCGCCTCGTCGCTTCCTCATTTTTTTTTGACAAAGCGACAAACGGAGGTGAAGGTTCCGACAAACGGCAGGAACTAGAAGGAGCAATACTCCTCCTCCTCCTCCTCATTATCGCTGTTTTCAGAAGGATCAGCGATATTTGCCTCACACTCAGAAAAGGTTTTCCCCTCACAGATGGCTAATACTCTCCTGTAGCAGCGCTACTCCATTTTTGGAGGATTTCATGAGGGGAAAAAAAATTAAAAAAGTTTTGAACTCAATAAGTAAGTGAAATATCCTAAAAAAAGAATGCAAAAAAAGAAGAAAAAAAAAGCGGCCTCCACATAACAGTTGTAAAAGAGTTTTCAGCACATGTGGCTCCACGTTAGCGGATGACGAGCTCCAGCTTCGCGCTGAACGCCGGAGTCTCACGGCGGGGGGGGATCGCTCACAGAAGACTGGCAACAGTTTGCAAACTCCGTCTCCATTAGGCTGTTCGCTGGCTCTCCACGGCATCAAACACACTTCAGAGACTTTCCCCAGATGTCAAAATAGAAATCATAATTACGACAAGAATGGTGACTGATGAATCACTGACTCTTGTTACCGCGGGCTTCTCATGCTGTTGCTTTTTTTTTTTTTTTTTTTTTTTTAAATTAGCAGGCGGCTGCACAAGACAAGTTTCCCCAGAAAGCATTCATAGATGATGCCGCATCGCGGTTTCTTTTTGGAAAGAAAATAGAGAGAATGTCTTCTGGTGATATTTGTAGAAATTGTTAATGTCATAGGAAATAAACAGTTTCCCCACATAAAAGTTCCAGTTGATGCAAAGGCGAGCCGACTCATTAAGCTTCACTTTAACCCACATGACGTTCACAGATTGTTGAAAAGCACAAACTAAATGCATTTAATATAATCTATCTGTTGAGAAGTGAAATAATAATTAATGAAAAATACAACTGCCTCATGTTAGTGAAAGGCTGCATCATTCAGCAATACTAAAATATGAAAATATATTGATAATAATATAAAATATTATTTATAAAAAATGTCAGCATTCTCTCAAGTCAAAGCATGTAAATTGTATTAACAAAATAATAATAATAATAATAATACATTTTATTTGTATCGCGCTTTAAAAAGGTACTCAAAGGCACTTTTAAAAACAGAAACAATAAAAGTGAATACAATATAAATATGAACAAAAGAGATGACATATAGTAAGGAACAGCACAAAAACATACATAAGTATCTAAATAGGTGAGTTTTAAGTTATTGTACTTAAAGTAGCAAACGTAAAAGTACTCATAATGCTGAAAAATGACACTATTATTTATTATATTGCACTGTAGCAGTTTAATATTGTAGCTGATCACTGAGGAGCTAACTTTAAATATTGTATATACTTTTGGGTAGTTTAATCCATAATACATCTTAATTAATAAGCTGTGAATATGTTGTGATTGTAAAATATTGATCTGTAAAGTAACATAAAGAGTACTATATTTCTAAAATTTGAATTGTAGTGGAGCAGAAGTATAAAATAGTGCACAATGTAAATACTCAAGTAAAGTACCTGAAAAGTGCAGTACCTCTGTTAATGTACTTGTTCCAGCGCTGGTGAAATGCTCAACAGACGCAGAACTTAAAGCGACAATTTAAAACAAAACAAGCTCATGAAATACGCGATTCAAACTTTTATCACTTCTAATAGGCACCAGTTATTCCCATGATTTGCATTGTTGTTGTTGTTTTGTTTCCTGGATGCACATCTGCAGGATGGACACACTTAAAGAACGTATACTTCCCGCTCGGCTGAACGCAAACCCCCAGAGTAGTCATGAAGATGTCAATCAACAGCGCACATTAACACTTCACAGATGACTTGAGGGAATACCGGAGGAACGTTTGGGCTTCATGAAACCAGATTTCAAGTGAGCATCATATTGTGTGTGTGTGTGTGTGTGTGTTTTTTTTTCCATTATTCCCTGCCTGTGTTGTACATCGCTTAACAACTCAGAAAAAAAGTGGACTGAAAGTCGCAGCTCTGCCAGGCTGTCGAGTGTCTCGCTTGGACCTGAACGCCTCGCAACTTGGCTCCTTGTCCCTCACGGTTTTATAATCTGTCACATGTGGTCCTCAAACCAGAGCTGTCAGCCTGATACACAACATTCAACGATTAGTTCAAGAATCTCACCAGGAAACTGTTTCTATTGTAAGATGGAAGTCAACAGAACATCCTGAGTCCTGACAGTCGTACAGATGTTCATTTTACTTTTTATTCTTATTTGGCTATATATATACACAGGGTTCATTATTTTTGGCTGATTCCATATTTTCTCTTCACTTTTTTGTAACTTGAATCGTCCTTTTGTGAGCTTTTCGGGTTAGAAGGGACTCTTGTTAATGGTGGAGATCAGCGTCCTCTTGAATCACTACAGCTTTGTGATGTTTAACATCTGTGTAAAAAAAAGAATAGGTTCAAAACCAACCTGGTCTCATCAAAGAATTTCAGTGTTTTTTAGTGAAAATTGTTTAAAAAAAGAATGAAAGTAAAGAGCGGGAGGCTTTAAATCCATGACTGCTTAATGTTAATGGCCACCCTACTAACTGTCAGTACTGCAATCTGAAAGTTCACAAAATTTGAAATGGACTTTGGCACTATTATGTTGCAGAATCAAGATTGAGCTGAAAGAAACTCCTTTCCACTTTTTCTACCAAACGTAGTGCCAAAATGCAGCATGGGAAAAACGCGGAAGTAGGCAATGAACTTATTTTCCATTACCGGTAGACGAGAATCCTTTCTGGGGTTTTTCCTCAGAATACAGGTTTACTAAACAGTTACACTGATTATTTCTTCACTTTATTATTTTTATTATTCTGCCTCTCTTTCAAACGTTCATACCAGAGTTCCTGATCGTCGGAACAGTAGAAAGACTCAACAAGACATTCTGATGAGTTTTGCTTTGCTTCCGTCGTGTCTGTGACATTCATTCTGTTGCTCTGATACCGACTCTCATGTGCTTCCACATGCAGCCACTTCCTCCTGCTCTGCAGTAACGACTTTTCCCACCATTTTGAACCACCTGACCTTCCCCACCCGCTTACTCACCTGCTTCCAATTCCCCACTGATCAGCCCAGTTTATAGACCGGTTCATTTCCACTGGTACTCCTAAACCTCTGCTTGATTCCCGGACTGACGATTCTTCTCCTGCCTGGTTAAGTTTTCCTTTACTGGTTCAACTTCTTGTTTAGTTTCTGGATCAAATTTGATGTGGCATTTGTATCACTCTGTGTCTTTGTGTCATGCTTTTGGTTTCTAGTCTGTTCTGTGCCACGAGCGTTCACCTGCAAATCTGATAAAAACCATAGACTGGGTTTAACCCGTTGCTGTTTTGAAGCCTTGAGTTTTGCTGATTTTGCCGTCTCAATCTTGGATTACGGCCGTCGTCATGTTGGTTTTTTTTGCAACCGATAAACGGAAGTTACCATATTTTGAATGCGGAAGAGTGACGTAGAGACATCGTATACGGCCCTGGTAGCAACCTGTCAATCACAGTAAGCCCCGCCCTAAAGCATCCCCTGCTTTATGGTCTGTCTGACTCTAAATGGACCATAATGTACTAAATGAACATCATGCTGTATTGAAGAAGACTGTAAACTAGAGATTGAGACCATAAACTCATGTTTACAATGTTTACTGAGGGAATAAATCAAGAGAGAAGTAGTCATTTTAGACTAGACTTCGACTAGAGTCGCCCCCTGATGGTGATTAGAGAGAATGCAGGTTTAAGACACTTCCGCATCGGCTTCACTTGCCGGTTGCCGCCTGTGAAAAACGGACAAAGTGAAGCAGTGGAAGTCTTAAACCAGCTGTGGATTGTTTTGTGTCCCATGTGACGCCGATAACAAGACGAGATGAAACAAAGTGCGACAAAGTTTTATTCTCAATGCATTTGTTTTGGACTCACACTTCAGCCATTAGACAACACGTCATTGTAAGGCACAAAGAGAGAGAGAGTAATACATACCCATAATCCTATGCAGGACCACAAATGGTTGTTATCTCTGTGTCAACACCAACACTGACACACCAACGAGTGCACATGCTGCATTTAAAGTCCCTGAAAGAGATTTATTGGGCAGCACCTTGGTGATGTTTCTGCTACGTTTAGCTCCAGATTAATAGGGACGTTACACTCAGGTTGTTGCGGAACAACATCGGCAGGTCTGGCTCGTGCAAGCGGAGTCCTAAGTGCCTACCCATGAGCCCCTGGGACTGCGCAGTAAATCAAACAGGAAATGCAGCAGAAAGCCTAATAAAGTTATTCTAATGACAGCAATCTCCACGGAATCGCCCCGATGCAAATCGGAAACTTCCCCTCTGCTGAGCTGCCTGGTGAAAGCCAAACAGTCTTCAAAAAAGAAACACGGTTACTCCACCTCTGAACGTGGAGAAGCGGAAACAGAAGGTTAGAAGGTGTGGAAATTAATAACATTAATCACCGAGTTGCTTTACCTCCTCTCAAGCTCCTTCTGGTTTTGAGGAGAAGATTAAACACAAACCAAATCAGGGGGGATTGAATCCGTCCTTCTGATCGCATTCATTTTGTAACATCACGCTCGCCTGATTACGGATGCTGATTCCTGGGGGGGAAAAAAAAAAAGTGTCTCATGCCCTTGTCTTATCCTGATTATTAATACCTTGTAATTTTCAGTAGGATGCCCAGCGTTTGTAGTCGGGTGAGTCCTGTAAGTCCAGCGCAGATACAGGCCTCATCAAGAAAGATCTTCACCTCCAGAGAAGAGAAACAATCAGGGCCGTTTAACCGGTTTCACATTCCAGGTCTTGTATTTGTGTTTTGCGGCCGACACCTCTGGCTGCCCCCCTTTTCATTCCGTCTCAGACATAACAGCTTTTTGTTTGAAGCTCGTAGGCAGACACAACAACACACCTTCCACCTCTTTACGATTCAAGCGTCTCATGATGTTGTGAAACGGACAGATGGATCTGCTGAGCGTCCAAAGAATTCCGTTATCTTCAAAGTCTGTGCCAAAAGGCCTCATCACTCGGCCGTGTATTTAAGGTCACGGATAACAGATTTCCTATATGAATATTGGTCTTTTTTTCAGGGAGAGCGCGAAAGTAGATCGTCGCGATGAATTTCACAAAGCGAGGTCTTTGCAAAAGCAATTTTAGTTTGGGGATAGCAGAAGAAGAATCAGTCCAGCATGAGCTAAAATATTAATAAGTGTTTGGTTTTCTCATTGTAAGGATTTATACATAACCCGACTGTGCAGCCTGCAGTGAGAGGGAGAGGAAAAAAAACATCACAGTTTAAAATCAACTCATCTCTATTTATTGAGTCCGCGGCCTGTTGTGCATTTTCTAGGAATTTAGCTGAAGTGCCCTCTTGTTATTTGAAGTGCTAATTGAACCCATTTTCCCTTTCCAAACCTGTCTTACCGCTTTCATTTTAAAGCAATAACTCATCGATGAACAACACCACTCGGCAGACGCCACTTGTCACAATGGTTCCACTTATGCATTGACCAAAACAGACTCAACAGTGAAAGTTGCATCACGGACTTTCAGGCCGTCGGCGCGTCAAAGTGCCTCGCCACTTACCGGTCTGAATTGTGTGTAATATATTCAGTTTTTGGGGCTGATTTTTTTATTTTTTTAAAAAGCAGAGAGCTGAAAGCATCTCGGCGCATAAACTGGTGGATTTAAGGAGCGCGTTTTCACAAAACATGGCAGTTTCCCCTCTCTTCCACAAAAACCTCTCCTCGGAGGTTTACACACCGACAGGCCTCTCCAATAAAATTCCCAAACAAGAAGGAGAAGAATCCCATTCACTCTTTGTCTTTTGATATTCCTAAATGTCCTTAAACCATGTAGAACCATAGCAATATTTGAACCGTATTGAACTTAATTCAGTGGATTTAAGTAAAGCGCGCTCGCATCTGTGTCAGTGTTTGTAGATGTGAGTTGTGATCTTTCAATCATGGGCATGCTGATCCAGGAGAAGTTGACACGTCCCGGTCGGCAATCTGCATGGGAGCTGAGGTGCGGATATTTCATTCAGGCACTTCTTTTTACTCTGATCATAATTGCACGGCGACAGATGGGCAACGGCGGAGCACGCAAGTATACAGCGTGCATAGAAATGTGCTCATAGCTCTGAACAGGAACAGCTTTAAAGCAGTCAGGTGTGGGGCTTTTCTTTATTTATTTTTATTTTTTGAACACCTTTCTTGCCTACGTAACACCTACTTCCTCACAGCGCGGGCAGAGCGGCATAGAAGTGGTCGTAAGTTCCCGGGAAAGACGCAAGTTTGAGACGTGAATGGTCGTAAATCTCTACTGTTACAGGTGAATGATGGAAATTGTGGCCGTTTTTTTTTTTTTTTTTTGGAATCAGAGAAGCTTCTCTTCCGAGATAATGGAGCAGTTGCAAGGCCTCTTGCCACCTTTCCCTCCTCGACAAGTAAGCATCAGGAGGAGAAGAAGAAAAAAAAAAAAAAGAGGGGAGAACGGAGAAGAAGCAGTTAAATTGCCTTAACAGCTGTGCAGGGTATGAATAACTCGTTAGCTGTGTGCATTTTAAGTCATCAAATCCCAAACCCCCCCCCCCACCTAGCCCTCATTTGCAAAGGGGACAGGAGGGAGGTGCTAATTAAAGTGATAAAGAGAACAAATCTTATCGAATCTGGTGCTGGATTTTTTTTTTTTTTTTTTTAACAGGGTGGGGTGGAGGTGTCGGTGTGTGTGGAGGAAAAAAAAACTGAAATCCAGGGTTACATCTGTATTCTCAAACATTCAGGGAAGGTGCTATTTCATGTTTAATTAATTAAGCAGTCTCTTTAACTGTATCTTGACAAATGTGATGCCAATTAGATAGTGAGGAGAAATTGTTTATTGCTAATTAATGGTTGATTTCTGGGGAAAAGAAGTTAAATCCTCAGGTATCATACCTTTTTCCCAAACTGTTACAATGCATAAATGAGCATCCACCTCCGACTCTGCGGTACAACTCAACTTATTCACGGATGAACGGGTGGAAAGAAGCTCTCTGATTCCTTTGCGAACTCATATTGCGCACCAAGCATTGGTTAGACCGCAACACCTTTTATCTTAAATTGTTACGGCGATCCCCGCGTTTTCATTTTGAATCTTGGGGGGGGGGGGGGGGACGTGTGAAGAAAGATGCATGAATCTTCAAGAGTTCTCTCTCTCAAAGTAGCATTAATAAAGGGTTAGATCAAGCAAATATAGAGTTTGCATGGTATTGTCAGATAGTGTGGAAGATCTGGCCAGACGATTAATTCAAAACATTCCATAAATGAACAAACATTATCAACAAAATGTGAAGAAATTACATCGTCGACATTATGACACAAAGATGTCTACAGAAAATAGCATGCTGATAGTCTTGTTGTACCACTATAGTGAGTCACTGTAGCGTCCAGCCTTTCCTCAGTCCAACATGAGGGGAGTAAGAAGTAGCGCTGCACCGAGAGCTTGTCAATGACATCGACGATACGGTTCGTGTTCGATTTGATCATTTTTCATTTAAGTCCAAAGTGGCAGAAATAAGTAAACGGTAGTATTTTTGTTTCGTCCTCCCTGCCACAGGAAGACTACTTTTGCCTTAAGAAGGGCAAAGGACAGACCTTCAGTTAGCGGTTAGCTGTAGCAACTAGCAACTAGCGGTTAGCTGTAGCAACTGCCACAGGAAGACTACTTTTGCCTTAAGAAGAGCAAAGGACAGACCTTCAGTTAGTGGTTAGCTGTAGCAACTAGCGGTTAGCTGTAGCAACTGCCACAGGAAGACTACTTTTGCCTTAAGAAGGGCAAAGGACAGACCTTCAGTTAGCGGTTAGCTGTAGCAACTAGCAGTTAGCTGTAGCAACTGCCACAGGAAGACTACTTTTGCCTTAAGAAGGGCAAAGGACAGACCTTCAGTTAGCGGTTAGCTGTAGCAACTAGCGGTTAGCTGTAGCATCTAGCATTCAGCCGGCGGTTGCAAAGTGCCGAGACAGAAAGTTTTCCCCGGGATCAGGCTCCCGTGGCTGGGGTTTGCGATAGCTGAATTCCAGTTGCTTCCCGAGTTGTTTTCTTGTCTCTTCTCTTGGATTCAATCAAATAAATACGCTACCAGAAAACGCTCACAGACCGTACGAAGCCTGGGTCTCAAAGAGACTTTGGGTAAAGGGTTCGTAGTCTGTTGCTATCAAGGCGCTGAAGGCCACTGCCCAAGCGCCCCGAGAGAGTGAGACCAGGCTGTTAGTAGTTGATTTTGATGAAGGTTATATTGTATTGACCCAGGAGTAAAGGGTAACATGCTGGCCCCTGTTTGTTTTGTAGCATGTGGGCAGATCTTATTGCACCTTTTTTTTTTAATGGGGACATAGAGAGGATGACCCTCAGCTGCTGTAGACTTAATAATAATAACAGATTCATTTAGGTTTTCCTTTTTGGTTTGTCAGCTCCACTGTGCCACACACGCACGTGCTGCATAGCTCCTTGTGGCACAGTCGTGACATTGCAACACTGCAAAAGCAAGAAACAACAAGCGCCATCAGTCAGAGCCGGATCACTTCACGAGGTTGTGTTAACGACATAAATACACGCGACGATGACAGGAGCTGATGTTCAGCCTATGGTCACAGTTTATGGTGTATAAGGTGGGAGACAAACGATGTACTGTCTCCTCTCTCTGTCTCCATGTGCATTCAGGCAGCATGGCTGCAGCTGTGAGGTGAATGGTGGACGGCGAAGCAGTGATGTGAGATTAAAGTTCTGGGTTCACGTGTCCTCTGTTCACCCGTTTACTCCAATTAGTCTGAAAAATGGGGGCAAAAAAAAAAAAAAAAAAAAGCTCTCTGTCCAAAAAAAAAATGGACCATGAGTGTTTTCTTGTTTTCATCTTAAAGATTATAAACTAATAAACACACACAAGAGACTCATTTCTCAAACAATCGGAAACAGGTTGAATTATTGCAATGAGTCGGTAGAATTTTAGTTTACTTTATTTATTTTTTTCTTATAGAAAATAAGACTTTTAGGTCTTCTAAGAGGTCACAAATTACTTAAGGAAGATTGTATCTACAGCTTCAGCACAACTGTGACATCTCTACTCTGATGAGTATAACTACACGCATACTTTTGAGTATCTATTTGGGTTTACTCATCACACTGTATGTTAGTCTGTAATGTAGTCGCAGATTGTTTCTAGCTTTCACGACG